>NC_050185.1:6510000-6660000 GCF_008315115.2 Sander lucioperca
ACACACACACACACACACACACACACACACACACACACACACACACACACACACACAGTTGTCCTTAATACATACCTCTTTTCCATGAAAGATTCGGTTGCCTCAGACTCAGATACTGACCTTTTAACAAAGCATAATAACACAGATAATAAACCCATTGACTTTAAAATGTTAATGTTTCTGGCTTTGACGAAGGCACATGTGAGGACACTGCTGAAGGCTGTGTTAGCAGTAATGATTCAAGGTGTTATGTTGCACTATTGTTCATTTTCATGTACACTGACGTTACATCTTGCCTAAAGGTTAATTTTAATTACATTTTTTTGGTATACCTGCTTTCAGTTCTAGTTCTGGATAAGTTATTAATTGTTGATTAATGTTTGGTTAGGCTTCCCTTTACTGGCTGCATGTGCACAAACTCATTTTCCACTTTCCTAGGCCATGAAGCTGGTGTCTAAGAAGAAGTTGATGAAGCAGTGTGGTTTTCCACGTAAGTCCCTTTCTGTTCTTTGAAACAGACACTCACACAATTCACTCTCTGTATGAGTGTATATTTACAAAGGTTGTTAACTAGGAAGTAACATAATCGCCAAAGGGGGAGGGGTGTGTGTGTGTGTGTGTGTGTGTGTGTGTGTGTGTGTGTGTGTGTGTGTGTGTGAACAGTTGGTCTGATGACATTTAGAAACATTCTCTTACCTTTTGTTCTTCCACAGCAGTATTATTCCTAACTGCAAGAGACATGTCTTCATGGGGATGGGCAGATCAAAACCTACATCATTTATAACCTAAACATTACCACTGGAATAGTAGTTTAGCTTGTAAATTCACACCTTGCCATCAGAGTGCACAACAAAAAGGTTCATCCTATTATGTCATATTTTGTCATTATTACTAGAGACCCAATTATTTCGTTTTTGCAAAAAGCTTTTTTTGTTATAACACAAAACCTCGTCATTTCACCAAAAAACAACAGAACCTGCCAAAAACAAACTTTTCTTGTTCTAACAGGATAGGCTGATAAAAAGAAACCTCCAAGAAGATCGAGTAGCCTACATCGGCTTGAAAAATGTAATTTAAATATAGTAAATATGGTTATAAGTTGTATTTGATGCTTAGGACACGGCCAATTGAAGTACCATCCATCCATCACTATATCCTTATCCCATATCCTGTGCAGGGTTGCAGGGGGGGTCTGGAGCCTGTCCCAGGGCGGCAGGGCGGGTACACCCTAGACAGGCAGGGTTCGAATTACGTGGGAGCCAGTGGGAGCTGAGCTCCCATAGAGAGAGGATGAGCTCCCATGAAAGCAGTAAAATCATACACCTGTGGGGGTCTCTAAAAATCATCAGCACCATTATTTAAATTACAAATAAAGCACTTTTCCCAAACACACGGAACTCTGAAGCAGACCTGTGCGTTGCTTAGTGTCCACTCTCACTATAAAAATAGAGATGAGCAGCGCGCCTTCCGTGGTCTGTGCAGCTTCAGGTTTATAAAGGACGCGCTCTGCTGTGGGCATGCTGCGGTAGATGTTACGCGTTTGTACTCCGTGAATTTCTGCCATAGTTTCAGTTTCCCACCCCCGATGTAGAGCAGCGTACAGCTACTTCCCTGAACTTTGTGTCATTCAGAAACGGGAGACCCAAACGGGGCTCTGTGTCTGTCAGAAGGTCTGAGATCTACCGTATCAGCAGAGCAATCACGTAATGCACAGCAGACTATGGTGCAGGTGGATTATTTTCTGAAAAATTGTGACTTTATTCTTGTAATAGCCTATTATCACTTTATTTTTCTCAAAATATCACGACTCCAAATCACAGAGAGCACAGATGAGATATATTTTGAATGTGCACAAAGTTTTGAACATGAGCAATAATCTTGCTCAAACACATCTGAAATATTAAAGTCCAGGGGTTTATTAATCCATTAAAATGAATTCATGTATCATTGAGGTGAATAATTGTCATGTGCACATTTAAGGAGGTTACTTCCTCAACAAAAGACGCAAAAGAGGAGGGAAGAGTAAATGATGCCTAGGCGACGTGTGTGGTGACTCAGATATAATTAGAAAAGTCGATCTACAGGAGAATAAATAGCAATACAGAATGCCTGAGAGCCTTATTGTAATATATTCCATTATGTTTTTATATTTGGATTGTAATCTATGTTTCCCTTTACATAAAGATATTTCCAGCATACATTGATTCAGAAAAAGGTAAATAGGTGCATAAAAATTCACCTGAATGCAGGAAATGAAATGTTTAATGCTCAAAATTTGCTGCTCATAGACTACTTTTTTTTTTTTTTTTTTTTTTTAAAAGAGACCCCCACAAAGATGAAATCATAATTTGAACCCTGTAGACAGGTGACCAGTCTGTCACACAGTGCTGACACAATCAATCATCAATCAAAAAAAACACCCTGCCACATGTCTAGATCCTTATGTTTTATCAATCATGTTATGTCATTTTTGTGTTGCTCAAATTTGAACACAGAGAGTGGAGTAGAGACAAATGTGTATCTGACTCCTTGTCAAGACTGATCACGATCAAATCATTTAGTGAAGTTGTGTGTGTGGTTTGTGTGGTGGTCTGCAGGTCGCCCACCCCCAAGAGGACCCAAAGCGGCCCAAGGAGAGCAGCCCAAAATCTTAGGACCCCTGGAGAGGGTCTACCAAGAGATTGCCATCCTTAAAAAACTGGACCATGTCAACATTGTCAAGCTGGTGGAGGTGAGAGTATCTCTATCTTTTGGTTTTAAATTGAACATAAAAAAGTAAGCGGATGCTGCCTTTGCATTCAGAGACCAACCAATGCATCCGTCATATTGCTATTAGACCTACCCATGCATTCATGCTGGGAATTATGGTAGTATTTTCTCATGTTAAACTGTCAATGTTAACTTAATGACAGATCATCCAGTGTTCTCTGCATAAGCATATTTACATGAAATATCTCAACAAGTATTCAATATTATAGTAAGGAGTGGGCCTTTGGAAAATCTAAATAGTTTGGGTCAGCAGATAAGGATACGATTCCGGTCAAAGAATTTATGAGAGAGGATCCTAACATCAAGGATAAGCAGTGGACATATACTGTACATGCTACTAGCAGGATGTTGTATTTGTGTGTGTTTGTAGTCTAGAAAAACAAACATTATTTATAACAAATGGAAATTAACATGACATTCAAAGCAATAAAGCTATAGGGCCCTATCTTGCACCCAGCGCAATTTTGTACACCGACGCATGTATCATTCCTATTTTGCACCCAACGCACAGCGGACTTTTCCCTCCACAGACTCACGTCGGTAAATTAGGGAATGAACTTGCGCTCCCAGGGGCGGTTCAGCAAAAAGAGGAGGCGTGTTCCAGCGCAAACGTTCCCTAGTGCTATTTTGCAGTTTCAGAAAACCGTTCCGCCACAGACCAGGAAAAACCTAGTCTAAAGTCAGTGGCGCATTATTCAGATGCTATTTTAAGGGCGCATGCTTGGCCATAATGTAGAGTGTGCACACCGCGCATACACTTTGCTTCTCTCATCTCACGGACCCAGCAGTTCCCATTTTTGCAAACCATACATAAATACAAGGAAAAATATGACCTTGTTTTACACAACATTTCCATGAATCACATCGGAAAGTATGTTTTTGTGACATTTCTTTATTTACATTTTGACAAAAAGAAAAATCAATAGCAAACGTCGGTCTCCTCGGCTGTGAACCGCTCCTGGCGTGCGTCCATGGATGTATTAAGAGCGTGCGCCTAGCAAATCCGCCATTATAATAGCAATCCGCCATGGAACAAGCGCGCCTGCTTTTAAAGGGAATGTGAGATAACGCTCTGATTGGTTTATTGCACGTTACGCCCAAACCACACCTATGAGTAATGTAGCTACTTCAGACCAACCCATTTTAGATTTGCGTCGGGCGCAACAGTCATTTATCCCGCCGGTATAATAGCAACAGCGCCCGAGATCCGCCCACAAAGCTACTTGCGTTTCAGATCGTTAAAATAGGGCCCATAGCCCTTTAATCCACAAGCACACATTCATCATCAGAGAAAAGAAACTCCTTTCGCAGGAATGATTACTGTACATGAAATACTACACATTGTGGCACATTACTGTACACTACATTACTGTTCTTAAGCATTTATGCCAATGTTTAAGGCTAACAACAATAGCTCAAATCACTAGCACAGATAGCAATGTTGATATTTGGAAATGGGAACATATGCCATTTCATATCGGTTTCTCTGATAATAGCATGTGGACATCCACAACAGGTTGAAATCCATTGTGGTAATGATTATCCTTTACCACTGTGTCTTCAGATAACTAATTTCTTGCTGTGTACCCTGACTCACACTTTGTATTTATGTCACATCAGTTAATGTCGGATCAAAAAGGTGGATAAACCCTGTGTTGCCAGGAAACAGGTGGGGAAAATCAGATAGTTTTACCTGCCAGCACAACTATCACACTTCTATCCCTGGACCCTTTATAATGTGTAGGTGATATATTTTGGAAAATCAAAGCTTCCCCCCTGTAAATGATTCTTATATTCACAACAGCCAACGCTCTCAAACTTGGGTCGAGTTGGAGCGTTTTGAAGATGGATAGACTTTCTACAGAGGCGGTTGTTTATGAAAGATGATAGCTGATTCTCAAGACGTGACTCAAGATGCCCGCCGCTCCCTTGTGTTATCCTCAGAGTGTTTTTCAATCTTGGGCAGATGGGGGAACCGCCGTCATGGTCGGGTGTCAGGCTCAGGGAGTCAGTCAGTAGGAAAGCTGTCTGGCTTGCTCGGGTGTGGAGTGTGCCAGAAATTTTAATTTTTTAAGTAAAAGCCGTGTACAGTACTTCTGCTTCTGTGTGCTCGCTTCAGCAGTGAAGACACACTTACACACACTCATCTCTATGTCCTCCCTCACTCTCATAATAGGCATAGATATGTGGGGAATGGAAAAACCTGCTTTCCTCCTCTCCATCTCTCTCTGTTCATCCATTTAAATGGGCTGTGCCCGGGTCAAGATCATATTCATTATGGGCTTCCAACTGATTCCTTTGAGACTGCAGTCCAGTCCCTCTAATTATGAATATACTTTTGAAACATGAAAGCCAACGCCAAGTGGAACAGATTAAAACTGATGAAAGTGATATGGTCATTTGTCACAGATGGTTGGGAAGATACTAGTCTATATCCTTCGCGGTCCACTTCAGGGATTTCTCCGGTGCTGCAGGAAATTCCGCCAGATGCATATATTTTCCATTTCCTTCCGCTTTTTGAATTCTTTTTGAATTTTAAATTTGGTAGATTTATGAGGACTATTGTTGACTGCTCCTCAGATCTCTGCATGGTAAATTGAGACAGCTAGCTAGACAATCTGACAAGTCTGAGTATTATGCAGCGGCTCTGTGCAGAGTTTAGCACCGCCCATGACGAAGAAGAAATGCCATTAAACCAGTGCACGTTTTCCTCCCATCCCCGAATGCTATGTGGACTAACCAGACCCTGCTTCAGCGCAATTTGGAGGAGGGTCTATGAAGAGACAGACCCCAAACCTGCCAGGGCATAGCTTTTTGTGCTTTTACTTAGAACAAAGGGGAAAAAAAGGATGCACGGTGCAAAAAGAACAGTATTTATTTAAGACAGTATGAGCAAACATTCACCTATTGACTGTTTCATGACCTGTTAAAACTGACATCAGTAAAAATCTAGTTTTAAAGCCAGGTAGTGTTCTTTAATAGAAAAGTTATACATATTGAACAGAGAGCTAGAGGAATTGGGGCTAAAAAAGGGTTGTGGCTAGAAGGGATACATCTACGGTCTGAAGTTACGCAAAATCTAATATAATACAATAATATAATTGTAAAACTTTCACCCAGGTAACGCGTGTTTGTTCCTCGGGAGTGTTTTATTCCAAACCACAATCTTTTTCCCATACTTAACTATTCATTCATCAGTCATTTTGGTGCCTAAACTTTTTGCCATTTTTTCTCGGCTAAACACTGTAGCTGTATCCCTTCTAGCCACAACCCTTGTTGTAAATTTGTACAAACCTGCAAAGCAGCTTTTTTTAAATTACAGCTCCCACCAATGTCCTAACTGGTGAGATTTACAAGGAGCTTTCATCTAAGAACAAAGAAAATGCCAAGAGATAATTTTCAACCAGTTTTTTTAAGTATCAAGGGCACTGTCACAATTGCCACAATTTACTCTTATAACTCTTATGCTCAATAAATGCTTACTGTCAGTGTTTTTTTTAAATGATCCAGACAAGCAGTTAGTTATTATACTGTTCACAGCCAAGTGGAATGTCTCCATTCATGATGATTATGTTAATGTTGCAGGTGCTGGATGATCCAGCGGAGGACAACCTTCACATGGGTATGCAGAACATATTTACTTTGTCCAAATCTTTCGTTCTACTTTTGCCCTCTCTAGCCTTTGGGACTCGGCACATATGCCACCAAAAAGTGGTCATATGACTTATTCATAATTCAGATCCTCTCTTGCGTCCTTCCACACCGCCTCCGGGCTCACACATTATGCAGAAATCTTCCATCAGCAGTGCCAGGTCACAGTTCGGGTGCCTTTGTTAGTGTGAAATGTCAAACTCTTTATGTCCTTAATGTGGCACATTCATAATATAATGTGATGCTGGGGTGTCCCCTCCGTGTCAGCGGTGGTCAAACCCAGCTGAATGACTGAATGAATGAATAAATTGTTTGGTCTTACATGTTCCTATTTCCTTCTCCTTTCCTTTTTCTGACAGTGTTTGAGCTGATGCCTAAGGGGTGAGTAGAAACCTTTTTTTAATAATTTAACACTCATCCTCCTCTACCATCACCTCCTCATTTCTTCATCCCTTCATCCGTGCCTCCATCTCTGCACCGTTCTTCTTTCAATACTTTAAGCTGACACGGTGTGGGTGTTTGTTCCATCCCAGGCTTCAAAGAGATTCATAATGTTCTTAGGTTTTCACAGTTATTACCAGCGGCAGTAATTTGTGTAAATGTTTCGCGTCCTGATGCTCGAGCTGTTCCTTCCTACACCACATTAAAAACGTGATGATCTAATGATCTGAGGCCTTTTGTTAATCTAAGCGAATGGAGGTGGGAGGGGGTCGCTGGTGGCATTTCACATCCAGTACGTGCATAAATAACTTATGTATACCTTTTGTTCTATTTGTTAACTTTTTCATAATGAGAGAAGGTGTTAGTTCTTGGGTTGCCCCTGGGAGAAAGATGATAGACAGCTGAGCTGATTAATACAGCTATTAATATGGCTTACTATTATTATTATTATATATACTTATCAGAAAGTATTAGTGCTACTAATACTGCCCATACTGTACTATTACAGCTTATTCTACCACTTCTAACTTCAGTACTTATATTTGTATAAAAGTGTTCTGTAGAATCTAATATTACTACTATGATAGCTTTTGTGACTAGAATATGTATTGCAACTAGAGTACAATGACAAATACTGATACTACTAAGGCCAACAATGTTGATAATTGATCAATAATTTAAGTCATTTATTAAGCAAATACATTTTTGATAGTACAGTCTTTTTTGTTTTGTTTCTAATTGTACATTAAATGTCAGATAGTTTGATTCGGACCAATCAAACTATCTGAAGATGTTACCTTGGGCTCTGGGAAAATGTTATGGGCATTTTTTTTTTAATTTCTTGTGACATTGTACAGACTAAATGATCAGTTAATTACTTAAAAGATGATAACACTTGATTTTCCCTCCTCCTATTTAGCAATTATAAGCACTATACAAACAAAAAGTGGTTTCTTTACACAATAAAACACTTCAGTGTATTTGTAAGCAGCTATAAGGACGTGTTTTGTCATTTCTCTTTGGGAACAACTGAAACTCCTACTCTGGAGCATCTTAGAGCACTGCTCAGACTTTAATGTCTTCACATTTGCAAATTATTGTGCTAATTATGAAACAACTGACACACGTAATCTGTAGATTTGTCTGTGTTTGTTTCCTACACTGCCTGCTGTGTGGATGTGTAGTCCAGTGATGGAAGTGCCCTCAGACAATCCTTTTTCAGAGGAGCAGACGAGGTTATACTTCAGAGACATCATCCTGGGCATTGAGTACCGTAAGTATCTCACGCAGAACAAGGCCTATCTTTGAATCATATCTGTGATGCGTTTAAAGGCACGGCTGGTAATGTTGAAAAGCTAGCAAGATTTGAAAGTAGCATATTGTCGGGGCTCCGTCTAACCCCTCCCCGTGCCCACACAGAGACGTGCTCGATCACCGCTGCGTCGCTGCTAAACTAGCAGGGCGGAGAAAGTACTGCAATTTTACTTCATGTCTCATTCACCGGTAAGCAAACAGCTAATTTTATCATACCGAAAATCAAATCACCACTGTTAGCAATGCGGTGACAACTACTAGGGGTAGAGTATGCACAGCAGGACAAGGAGGCATTTCATTGGTTCTTTCCAAGCGGGCCGAGGCAGTGATTGGTGGGCAGGATTTTTACAGGATTACAGCAGCTACAGATGACGGATGTTGTCGCTCCTTTTCAGAGCCTATAAGTTATTTATTACCGTCGGGTTGTAAAGATAATTTCAAACAATAAAAAAGTGTATATTTGAAATAGTTACCAACCCAGCCTTTAAAGGGATATTTCACCATTGGAAAGATGAATATATCTTTAAATTGGGTCACTTATGTAGTAGAAATGTGAATTTTTTTTTTTTTTAGAAATTGGTGGCTTCTAGGCCGAGAAAAGCCAGAAAATGTGTTTTTGGCTCTTGTGGATGAAAGACACCAAATCCCAGAATGTACTTACTTCGCTGCTTTAGAGTCCACTCCCAAGCCACGCCTACCGTTTACAGACAGTGAGACAGTCAACTCAAGTGTGTTTTATTGTCATTTCAACCATATACACGAAACGTTTCACCGTGGCTCAAGTGGTGTTACATATTTAAAATATATAAAAACGACATACGAAACAGGCTACATTCAGTGCACACACATTATAGGCTCCGTAAAGTTCAGCTAACGCATACTAGCATTAGCGCTTGGTGGGCTGTAAACACCGAGTATAAACACAGCCGTAAATTTGCGTGGAATGTAGAATGGTCAGCATTTAACAGTCACAAACTCCACCAGCGGTTAGCAGTTAGTTGGATACAAGCAAACCATTTCTGCACCAGTCCGTGTTAACACAGCCCACCTCCACTAGTCTTACCCGGCGACAGAGCAGCCGGCCTGGTAGCTGGATAGTCTGGTACACTGTGTTCAGCCATGTTTCCACAACAACAAAAACACAGCAGTCTGAACTTGCGTTGGGAGTTTTGTTGAAGTTGCATGTAGTCCAGTTTGTTGTCTAATGAGCGGACACTTGCAAGCAGGATTGATGGAACAGGTGGCCGGCTAGTGTTAGCTTTCCACCTAGCTCGCCTCGAACTCCTGCACACCGCTGTTGAGGTCCCTTTCCCCGGCTAGCGGCATCAGGCGACACCGCAGACTGAGGTGCTGGTCTCCGTAGCAGGCGAAGCTCGCGTAGTGTGTCGAGTATTCAGTCTGTAATAAAGTTTCCTGCATATTCTCCGATCTGTACCAATGTATCCCGGTGGTACACATGTGCGGTAGTTTGAATGCACATAATTGTTTAGCCTGTTAGCGAAGCTTCAAGATGGCTGACGCTCGTTTTGCTTCGGATATCTTCAGGTAAAGATGACAGTCCAACCCCCTATGGGACCAGACCCACAATACAGAGATCGATCCTCTCAGGGGGACATGAGGGAGGGAAGCACGGTCATTCGAAAATACTACCGTGTTTCTACTGATATAAAGCTTAATTCTAAATCGGTGAAGTATCCCTTTAAGTGAAACTAATTTCTGCTTTTTTAGCTATTCATTCTCTTAAGAGCTACATGCAGTTTTGGGGGTGTTTCTAGTGGCCAAGAAAGCATTGGATATTCCATTTCTACAGGTATCTCTCTTTATTGTACCCATTATGATTCTCAAAGTGTAAAGGCAGAGACATTTGGACTGCTGTGTCTTTGCAACGGTGTGGTCTCTCAGTAAAAAAAATCATATGGAAGCATTTTTCTTTTTTATCTAAAAGAACAGTGTTCTTGGCCCTCTATTGCCATGCCCCTGGGGTCTGGCTACAGATTTGTGCTGTCCACCTCATCAGTATAAAGCCTCTGTTCAGTGAAAGCTCTGTCCTCATTTACTGTACTATTTCACCAGGCTATGAGCCTAACGATTAAGGATCAATGCTGCCTCTCTCAGAGCTGTTACGTCCATCTTGAAAATAAGACTACAGGGTCTCGTAGAAACCACCACATGCCATTCATACTCTTTTTTTTTTTTAAACAAAATGACATGTAAAAGCAGTACACTTTGGTTATTTTCACATGACTGGATTTGAGTGCTTACACCTCATGGGCCATATGTCACAGTTGAGGCTCAGCTATTTTCAGATAAACTCTGTTCTTCTGACTGAAAAGCTATTCCCTCATCACTTTTATTGTTGACCCTCTTGAAAAATACAACCTGTGGTTTAGAGTATATTGAAGTATAGTTTTACTGTAAGGATGCATTTCCAAACCAAAATTGTTTTGACTACAAACTATGGGATCAAATTAATTAATTGTTAAAATATTAACCAGTAATTTGTGAAATAATTGAAATCACAAAACTAACACTTATTATAAAATGTTATTTCATCATTCATTTTCATAACAGGTTTTCATTTGTCATTTTTATTTAATTATAGATATTCTAATTTTCAAAATGCCCTGTTTCAAGTCTGTTTTAATCATTTCATATATTATTTCATTTTTCTGTGACTTGTCGTTTACTGTAGTTGTGGTTAAGGAGTTAGGCTAACAAGACGGTTAGCTAGAGCAACAACAATGCTGAAGTTATCTGAAGAAATCCGTAGCTTCAAAGTAAGAAGCTAGTGTTAGCAGTGTTAGCTAGCTCCTGTTGGCCTGAGCGACCACAGAGAAAGTCTGTCTGTCTTTTTGCTTTTCACAGAGTTGTGTCTTTCTCTGAGGAGCATCTTTAGAATCAAAATGTGGCCAAGGTAACTTTAAAGGTCCCATGACACGGTGCTCTTTGGATGCTTTTATATAGACCTTAGTGGTCCCCTAATACTGTATCTGAAGTCTCTTTTATATAGACCTTAGTGGTCCCCTAATACTGTATCTGAAGTCTCTTTTATATAGACCTTAGTGGTCCCCTAATACTGTATCTGAAGTCTCTTTTATATAGACCTTAGTGGTCCCCTAATACTGTATCTGAAGTCTCTTTTATATAGACCTTAGTGGTCCCCTAATACTGTATCTGAAGTCTCTTTATATAGACCTCAGTGGTCTCCTAATACTGTATCTGAAGTCTCTTTATATAGGCCTTAGTGGTCCCCTAATACTGTATCTGAAGTCTCTTTTATATAGGCCTTAGTGGTCCCCTAATACTGTATCTGAAGTCTCTTTCCCGAAATTCAGCCTTGGTGCAGAATCACAGCCACTAGAGCCAGTCCCACAATGAGCTTTACTTAGGATATGCCATTTCTGTGTCTGTAGATATTGAGGAGGAGAGAGAGGGGGGCAAAGTGGAGAGTGGGGGTGTGGCCTTGACCAACTGCCACTTCGCTTGTTTGAAAGCCATGATGTCTCTCTCTCTCTCATGGGTGGGCCAAATTCTCTGGGCAGGCAAAGCAGAGAAAGGGGAGGTAACCTTCCTCCTTATGACCTCATAAGGAGCAAGATTCCAGATCGGCCCATCTGAGCTTTCATTTTCTCAAAGGCAGAGCAGGATACCTAGGGCTCGGTTTACATCTATCACCATTTCTAGCCACTGGGGGACCATAGGCAGGCTGGGGGAACTCATATTAATGTTAAAAAACCTCATAAAGTGAAGTTTTCATGCCATGGGACCTTTTAAATTAACTAACTAGCTGCTGCCATCATCACACACTGTGTTTTCACTTTGATGCTGCTGAGTAATAAGCCAAGCTCCCAGCTAGCCAGTTAGGTAGGTAGCATGTGCAGCCTTGCTAAGCCAAATAGATCAAAGGAGGACTTTGACATTGTTGTTGCTCTTGCTAACAGGTGCTAACAGGCTAAATGTGATAGCCGTTGTTGAGCTTGCTAGCTTAACAGGCAGGGGCATTTGATTGGCAGAAAGCATATATATATATATATATATATATACACACACACAAAAGCGAGAGTGCGGTGACAACACCACGTTCATAAACACATAAAAGTGACATGAAATGAAAAATGTAATCATAAAATGTGACATGAGAGAAAAAGTGGCATGACATTAAAGTGTGATTGGGGAAAAAAATTTAAAATACAAATTTGTAATATGAAATACAAATGAGCTATTAAACTAGAAGGGCACTCGGAGAGCGCAAACATCCGCAAAGGCAATCACTATCTTATGATGTTAATGCATTGTCAATTTTCCCAGTCAGAAACTATTTTTTTTTTTATTATTCTGACACCATGTGAATGCAGCACAAATGCCTATCTCACAATGTTATCAAAAGTGAAAAATAATAAATGTATCCACTCCATGATTCGGTTCCGCTCCTTGGCTTATGCTACACCCTTCCACCAAGTTTAATGATAGCCTAATCGGTCCCAGTAGTTTTTCTGTAATAACATTTTATAATGAGCTGAGGTTGAATAATTTCCTAACTTTTTTCACAGTTTTTCAGTTTAATTTACATATTTGACCCAACTTAATAAATTATTGGTCACTTAAAGGCTGAGCCTTTTGTGGATTAATTATGGAGCCTTTAAGACTTCATAATAAACCCCTCGTTATTGTCTGATCTTCTCCAAAACTTTAATATGACATTTGTGTCAAAATGTGAGTGTAGCATGTCTTCTAAAACCTAAATTAGCCTAAATTGTAGAGATCAGTCTATAGGTCATTTGCATTATGTGTTTTTAAAGTCAGTGTTATTAGTGCTGCTAACAATGTTTAATTGTCTAGGCTTTTAGTAAGTCAAGTGCCTTATGTTTTAATAAGACCTCCTCAGACAAGAAGGGACCACTTATCCAATCAGCAAAGTTTCCAGGGCTTAGCTCCAGAGGGCTGTTACATTAAGTGTTAAGGCTTAGAGGTGTACTTAACTTTCAGTCTTAGATGAACCTAGGTTCTCAACTGCCATAATCATGATTTTGGACACATACATATAAAAAAGGCACTTCGCAATCCGTGACTTACATGCGCCTTTCTGCATTTCATATACTGTATTTATATATTTTGTATTTGTTTTGATGTATGATTGACACCAAATGTTTTTGTAGTGTATATGTCCATATTATGGGGGACACTAGATGGATAGCAGCCATTCAGCTGGGTTGTTTGTCCAACACTTTGATGCAAACTGATTTCTTGCAAGATATCTTTATAACTGATGGCCAGATTGAACCCTCTGTGGATATTCATGTTCCCCACAGCGTGATTTCTTAATGGTGTTTTCTGACTCCGTATGGCATTATCTCGCTTCATGACAAGGTATCTCAAAAACAAATGGCTCACTTTCCATGACATTTGTTGTGTTTATTATGAGATATTGAGAGGATATATTGGGGAGAAGAAATGTAAAAAATGTACCACATTTCCCCAGAGGATAAACATTCGTCTTTCGCTTTAGCTTTTCTTCAGGGCCACTCTCAGGATAAAATATAGTTTTGTTTTTTTTTGTGGGAAGGGTTCAAGAATAACAAAATCATCTGGATGACGTTTGTCTGGTTTGTGGCAGCTTAGAGGTTACAGTTCTAAAAATCTGACAAATGACTTCCTCTTATTCCCAGTGCACTACCAGAAGATTGTCCACCGGGACATCAAGCCTTCTAACTTGCTTCTGGGGGACGATGGCCATGTGAAGATAGCAGACTTTGGGGTCAGCAACCAGTTTGAGGGCAACGATGCTTTGCTGTCCAGCACTGCTGGCACTCCTGCATTTATGGCACCAGAGACCCTTTCAGACACACGAAAGAGCTTCAGTGGAAAAGTGAGTTAATGCTACATTCATTCATTCAGTGAGTGTGTACGAGTTTGAGCTCCTGTAGTTACAGCAACTGCAGTCGTCAGTCGAAGCCTAAACTCATAATTTAAAAATGAAAACCATTAAACCAAGATGAGCTTTCAGACCTTTGCCGGCCTGCTAATCCAAGGAGCAAATTGTCATTGTCTTTTCCCGTGTGTGTGTGTGTGTGTGTGTGTGTGTGTGTGTGTGTGTGTGTGTGTGTGTTAGCTGGTATAAATAACAAGGAAGCCAGTAATACAGCTGAGAACAGCACCATTACCAGTCGAATGGAATAAGGCAGTTTAAAGGGGAACTATGCAGTTTTTTTTAGCTTAATTTACCTTAACTGAACAGCTTCGGAGTCATTGGAATGGTTATATGACTTTTTTCGGGTTGAATGGTGGTCGTCTCGCTCCCCCCTAGCGCCTGTGAGCAGAAAAAACACCCTTGCAACTTTGGGCCGGCGAGCCGCCAGCCTCAGCATCAGGAAGTATCGCGTGATATCAGGTCTCGCGATGTAACGAATTGCTTCACGGCGCTGCACACATACACGCCCCCATCCAGGAACCGGCTAACAAGGTAGCGATGGAGTTTTTCACACTATCGTCATGGCTGAGCCGGCAAAAAAGAAGCAGAAAGCTAGGAAAGCATTGTCGGAGGAACAGAGAAAGAGGAAACGGCAGACTGACCGAGGGAGGAGTCAGACACGAGTAAACATAGGCGCTGACAAATATCTATTCTGAAGCTGTAGGGGGAGCTCTATAGAGAAACCTGCGAGCAAAAAGCGAGAAAACAGCGAAGAAATGGCCAAAACTGCATAGCGCCCCTTTAACATATCCTGATATTGATTTTAGAATGTTTCACATCCTTATACTCTTTCTACTTTTGCAGTCAAGCAATAATCAGTCATGTTTGTCAAGGATAACCTGACACTCTTCCATAACGGCTGGATTGATTTCCACCTGCCTTTACAATAAATCCACATTATTTGAAACACAATCAATCACAAAGCCTGCTTTTGTTTTATTACAAGTGAAAGAAAAGGATTGACGTAATTCCTCCATAATTCTTGCAGTATGAAGGATTTGTTAAGGCTTGTGAAGCAACCCTACCTGCTGATTTACAATCAATTAGTAGCCAAGAACGCTCCCTTTCCAGCCCCAGGTCTCAACCCTGAAATCCTATTCTTATCCAACATTGTAGGCACACGTCATGTTGCTTCCTCAAGTGGTTATCACCAATGGATTGGAAGGACTTTGCATGTCCACAAAAGAGGGGCCAGAATAGAATATTTGATTGCAGACAGAAAGTACGTCAGAGCCGTTCAAGTGCATGAAGAAATATATGCAGTCATATTGGCCCCTTATTCTCTGATTAGTCTTGTATTCTTCCTGATTTGGATTTGTTCAAGCCATGTCCCAGAGAGCTTTTGTGTCTACTTGAGCACCAACATTTGTGATTTTTGGTGTGAATCAGAAGTGAAATATTCAATATGTAATATACTTATGTCACTTAAGTTGTCAGTCCCAGAAGTACATCAGGCCATTAGAACATGTTAGTCATACGGCACTGTGTCTGAAAGCAAATATCTATGGCATTGTGATAGATTAGGCAGGTTCAAAGGGCTGGTTTTATCATTTTATATCTATCAAGGAATATAAATGGATTCCTAGCAGAGCTATTCAGAGAGAGAGAGCGAGAGAGAGCGAGAGAGAGCGAGAGAGAGGAGCAAATAGCCTGATGATTTGTTGCAGTGCCTCTGTTACCTGATCACACACATCCATCTCCAGGGTATCTGCCTGTAGACGTCCCCAAAAAAATGACCTTACAATGTCCAATAAATCACTGAAGGCAGTCTGCATTTATTTAGGTCACCGACCATGTTTGTTTGTGCAAGTTAAGTGTTTGGATCGCTGCAGGGTGTTTCTAAATGTATGTTTTTTTTTTTATGTGTCTATTTGCCATTATGTCGCATTTGATGTCACTTCTGGAACTTTGTTAAAGGCGCTGGACGTGTGGGCCATGGGAGTTACTCTCTACTGTTTCGTCTTCGGGAAGGCAAGTGTGCACATTTTCTGTTCATCTGGTCCAAAAAAGGTAGCAGTAAAGGCTGGGAGAAGTGTTTATTCTCCCATGCTTGTTAACAGAACCCAGTGGCACTTCACTATTGTAACATTATCTATCACCTATTTTCTTCTATGGTAGATACAACAGCCGTCTAGTGGCATCATTTATTTTAATAAATGCTAGAAGCTGATTACTGCTATTGTTATTTGTCTCAGTTGTCTTTAGGGACATGTTCTCTGGCACAGTAGTAATTCAATGTACTTTCCTTGTTTTTCTCACTGTCTTTCCTTTGCTCCACCTGCAGTGCCCCTTTATTGACGAGTACATATTGGCTTTGCACAATAAGATAAGGACCAAGCTTGTGGATTTCCCAGAAACGTAAGTCCACCTCCCGCGTCCTACCCTCTCGTCCACTTTATTAAAAGGGATGGCAGCGATGTTCCAGCCACCTCTCACACAGCTGTAGTCATCCTATTGGCTTTGCTATCTTCTTATCTGTATCTCAGTCGCAAAACCATTTTCTTTTTTCAGTTACAAATTGCACCTGCAAAAATATGAATAGCTTGTCACAGCAGAGAGTGCCAGCATACAGTAAATGTCACCATGTGTTCCAAACATGCATTGAAAAAGCAAACAGGGGCATCAGTGGCCTGGACACATACAAGCCACTGTGCTTCCTCTATCTTCACTTTGCCTAAAAGGTTAATGTGGAAGTCTTCTCCAGTGAATAACACTGAAAAGACAGAGAGAACAGGAGATAGGAAGCTAGGAAGAGGCTGGCAGTGGTGATAGACTGAGGGAGCGCACTGATGGAGTATCAACACAGCAAGTGTGAAGGGGTTGTGAGTGGTAGAATGGAGGGTGTGTAAGGACAGGGTGTCATATTGTTAATGATAAGTGTTTTCCCCCAGTGGGCTCAAGAGACTCAGTGACTGTGGAGAAAGCTTGTTCAGTCGACATCACCCTTCTTTGGAGTCTCGAGAATAGCTTCACCTAATGAAATCACCTCCAATCTGTACCAATCAATGACAGTTAACAGCACCTTGTCGTCCGCACTGATAGGGCCGTTATACTGTAGGTGTGTAGTGCTTTGTGATTATTATTATCACAGATTTGATCTCATTGTTTTAAGTATTTTAGAGCTTTGACTTCACTTACAGTAGATCATTTAAAGGTCCCATATTCTTAAAAGTGAGCGGTCCCATATTGTAAAAAGTGAGATTTCCATGTCTATTTTGATTATAAAGCAGGTCGAGGTGCTATATAAATACTGTGAAAGTATCAAAACGCTCAATCCACAGAGAAATGCACACAGCCCGTGTTCACTAACTGTGCCTTTAAACGAGCCGTCAGGACTTCTGGACGGTTGTGATGTCACAACTATACTATATATATATATATATATATATATAGGTAGAAAGTGCCGCTACAGTGTCGTTACAGTCATTCCTCGGATGCAGTGACAGTGCAAAAACGCCAAAAGAGCAGATGCGGAAGACCCGGAAAAGCTGACCAATCAGAGCAGACTGGCCTTTTTCGGGAGAGGGGCTTAAAGAGACAGATTCTCGCTTAGATGAGACACTTTGGTTAACGGAGTCACATTGGTTTCTTCATTTTTGTATCTTACGTATCTCATAAACTTTGCTTAGAATAATACATTGACTTGCTCAGTGATTGTATATCCGCCATTCCCCCTCTAGCTCTCTTGCTATTCATCCTTACTTCTCTCCTTACTCCCCACTTGCAGCTGATTAAAGCAAAAAATTCTCTTCTGACTGATTAGCCCCCTTTTCTGATTGAGCCACTGTGTATGGAGGTCCCTGCAGAGCGCCTCGGTAAAGCCACTCCCGCTCCAGACGAGTGGGAGAGGAGTCAGTCAAATAGCCTTTCACCACACTGTGCAGCTCGCTATGTCTGTGAATATTGTGGTTGATTAGATCCAAGTAGATTGTGACAGGGATCGGCGGGGCTTACCCTACATCAGTGGTCTGGCATCTATTGTCCGCTACCGAGCAGCCCTCTCTGTTGGCCAAACCAGCACAACACGTTTAATGTCAACTCGGTTCTACGGTCTTTCCTAACACGTAAATAATTATTTCACTTTGTTTGGTGTTTTTACCGCACATTAAAAAACGGGCACATTCCCGGGGACAGCTACAGCCGGGGCCAGGCCACCAAAAAAACGAGGACTGTCCCCAAAAAACAGGAACGTCTGGTCACCCTAACATATAAATGCGGTTGTAGTGTTCTTTAATTAGTTATTTTAATTTGAAAGGTCAACAGAATGCAGGAAACAAAGTAGCTAAACCTCAAATTGTTTTGTCATTTGTCATTATTTTGTGTTTGGTGCAGACCAAAGATCAGTGAAGAGCTGCAGACTCTGATCTTGCGTATGCTGGACAAGAACCCAGACACCAGGATCACCATGCCTGAAATCAAGGTAACATAGAGAACAGAGAGGGTGTAAATGAGACCACGGGGTTTGTCACTTATTGTTCAGGATGTCATAACGAGGATGTCATTGTTCATGTTCAGACACAACATGACTGTGATTTTCTCTCCTGTGATTTGCTCAGAAGACTCTGACCTCACTGTGGTGCATTCAGTAGGGTTCATTACACATGCTGTGTTGCTCCAGGGCATGATGAAACCTGTTTGTCCCTATGAGGGACCGCATCAAAACTGAGTCAGTAGTACAGGGGACGGTCCTGGACCAGCCATGGACAGATATTATTCCCCACTCCCCACCGTATTTCCATGACACAATCTAATCGTGTCAGTGAGTCATTCTCTCACCAGAAACTCTGTTTGTGTTTATGGAAGAAGAGATAATTAAGCATCATGCATACGTAACCCTGTGCAACCACACGGACACACACACACACACACACACACACACACACACAATGCACAACGCACGCTCACACACACATACACGCTCACACACAAACACATCTCTAACTTGACAAAAGTTTCAAACTGGCAGCTTATTAAAACTGTCAGAAGAAAATGATATATAAAATAATAAAGAGAAGGTCTATTTCAACAATATAATGAAATGCCATTGCATTTTTTATGTAACTTTAAAGCATAACAATGTTTTAGCGCCTGCGCTAAACTGTGTATTTACTTACGTTATTACTGCCTATAATTTTAAGCCTGTTACATACTTTTGATTTTTGAATTCAAGTCATGGCACAGAAAAAAACCTTGCCGAGTTTCAAGTTGCTTTGGGTAGGTAACATGTTTGTCATTTACTTTTTAATTTTGATGTCTATTGATGCACTGATTAGAAATGGTGGAAGATCTTCTGTCGTATTTTTGACTGGGATGTTGAAGAAAAGTGAACTTCCTGAATTATAATTTGGAAATGAGCAGCAACGTCATTTGTGATGTCGATCATGTCGATGATTGTGTTTTGAGTTTGAGTTTCCAACAAAACAGCAAGACATTGAAAGACATTGTAGTCATCTTCAGAGCTTCCCCACTAGCACGTGAATGCACCAGGATGTCTGCAAACATTTTAAAGTGTAAGTCTGGAGATATTCAAAATCCAACCAATCTTATCAAAAGACCAAAAACCAGCACTGAAATGATCCTACTGATAAGTATAAACTCATCAATGAGCCATTACATTGGATGACATGTTTCTTCATTACTATGAACAGCACTGTAGATTGTCATGTGGCAATCCTAGATACTCCATCCTTCTGTCGTAAATGTTCACATGAGCAAAAAATCCACAATGGAAAATACTTCCCAACAAAAGCACTATTTATTCTTGTTTGCTGAAAACAAAACTTTTTTTAATTTTTTTATTACTAAGACCTTTTTAGAAATAAAAGTTTGACAAATATAAACTCCTGCTGGTTGGTCACTGTGATGGATTATCTGTCTCAAGCACCTTTTAAGTCTTTGCAGTCGGGTTTTCGTAGCATAGCAACATTAATCAAAACAGATAGCTGGCTGGCTGGTAGAAAACGCTCATAAATAATATAAATCTAAACGGTACGCTTTGCTTTAGAAATTGATCAATAATGTGAAATATGCATGCTGTGCAGGGCTTAATGATAAATAAAAACTGCAGTCATCCTTTAGTATATTTTAAACATTAAAAAATACATACAGATGAACAATGAGTGGCAGGCTTCCTATGAAGATGTACAGGTGCAACCTTCTGTGGATCGTAGATACAGTTAGTATCGACATGTCGTCATGTGTCATATGTGTCTGTATGCGTGTTCAGATGGACCAGTGGGTGACCCAGAGAGGCACTGATCCTTTACCCCTGGAGGAGGAGCACTGCTCTGTGGTGGAGGTGACAGAAGAGGAAATCAAGAATTCAGTCAAGTTTGTTCCCAGCCTCTCTGCAGTGGTAAGGAACCCTGAGTGTCCTCCATTCACCCAGCACTTTTCTATCAAATTGATACATTTACGCTCATCTTTTCCAAGAGAGGTGAAGCTCTAAGAGTACCTGTTTTCCTGACAACTGTAGTCCTCTCTTAACCATAATTGTGACAAAATACAGCAACAAAGTGATTTTACATTTCAGAAGGCAACCAAGGACGAGGTCGCCCCTCGAAATTCAACTCTGAAAAATGAAAAAAAGTTTGAATATTGTCTATTCTTGTACTGTTAAAGCTTTTCTTATGGTTGACTACGATTTTAACACATTTTTCACACAAGCCAAACCGTCAATAGACAGCACAGGTTAAAAGCGTGGAAGCCCCCACATTCTGGATATTAACTTTAGCTGAATGAGCTTCCTGCTGTTTACCATCAAAATATCAGACCCTAGATGTATGTTAGATTTGTTATCCAAAAACGCAATAACAACCTATGTCAATACAGGATTTAATTAGTGGTATCTATCAGCTGTAGGGGGTCATAAAAAAGAGACCCTGCACACATATTTGTATTTTTTCTTCTGTGTATTATAAACGTAACAAAACTTGATGCTTTTTCCATCTGAAGCCATCAGTCTGTCACCTCTGTCAGCTGTCACCAAGTCACACTCTAAATTCAAGTCAAAATGATCAACAAATCATTGATTGATAGAAAATACCAGTTATTTAAAATAAGTACAGTAACTATCTTACTTTAAAGCTACTTTGTGTAAGAATTTCTCCCATCTAGCAGTGAAATTGTATATGACAACTGAATATTACTTTCTAGCCCCCTCCCCCCCATTCCGAGCGTGTTCTAACTCCTACGGTGGCCGTATTATTCCAAGCAGTACGACTTTGTCTGTGAGTGTTCCTTCCAGTGTAATAATAGTTTGACGTTATTTTGGTACCATTTCATTGCAAACATCAGCTACCAGGTTCCCAAACATATGCAAGCTAATGTTAGTAAAGTATCAGTGCTATCGTTATTCTGTTTATTGTATGAGATTAATAGTGTAAGGCAATGTTTACATCGTAGGAGAGAAGCAACAGAGGTTTGTGTTTTTAATATATTTCTCTGATCAGAATGAACAATCATGTCAGTGAAACCGAAATTAGCTCTTCATATCTCAATCGTTTACACGCAGCTGTTCTAGCTGTAGCTAGTCTGTGTTACAACTCCATTACGTGAGTTGTCTGCCAGGGAAATCACGACAAATATGATTAAATTTATGTTACAAGGTAGACAATCCTTTTTCAGCATTGACACGAGGAAAAGTATCCTAGACGTTCTAGTGTTATGTACAACCATGCTATAGCCAACTATAAACTATAAAACTCTGAATTTACACAAATTGAATGACCTGTCGAGAAGAAAGCAGGCAACTATGGCGTCCCTTTTAAAATCCTTGCTCCTTCTGAGCTCTTTCTGTCTAGGAAAAGCCACTCCAATATTAACTTTGGTCTTGTTGCTTTGCCTGTCGTGTTGTCATTTTAATTCTCTTTTTAACTTCCTTGGCGTCTCCGTTACATGTCCTTGAGAATAGGCGCAGTCCTCCATCTTCAACCGGCTTTCAAATCTGCCGGCAGTCACAAGTAATCTTCTCCCCCTCCCTCCCTGGCATTCGTCACAGTGCCAGTGAGTGAAAAGCGCGAAAGGCGGAGGTATGTCCCTCTTTGGCTAATGTATTTTAAAGATGGAGGCGGAACATGGCGGCCGTTATTCGAGCGACTCGCTCGTATGTATTCTGAATGATTCTGAATGGCAGATTCTACGCGTACGAGAATACTTTGTTTAGTTGGTGGAAGTAATTACACATGAATGAGCACATATTTGTGAAAGAACAAAGGGTTTTTTGCTAAGAATCAACTCAAAAAATTACACAATGGAGCTTTGAAACCCGTGTTTCTTTCTCGCCAATTTCTGTGCAAAATTATCCGCCACCTTATTAAAATCCAGGGCTCTGACCAGATTGCTACGTGCAAATGGCTATGTGCACTCTGAGCTAACTGGGAGTTTTCCTTCTTGGGATATTAAAATTTTCCATGCGTTGCTTTTGAGGTTCATGGCACAAAAAATAACTCCTCGTGATTAACAAAGCAAAATACAAAACAGAATTTACAATATGAACACATCTCCTCCCTTCCTGAACACCCTCCCCCAGAACCACAGGCTCAAAACACAAAAAGAGAGCTTTTGCACGTCTTTGTAACCATCCTGTGTTTGTGAATGTTTTTCAGATTTTGGTAAGAGCCATGCTGAGGAAGCGCTCCTTCGGTAACCCCTTTGAGTGCCCGAGCAGGAGAGAGGAGAGGTCCATGTCTGCACCTGGCAGCCTGCTCATGTAAGCACACACAGTCTAGCTGCCTGGCCGTCCCCCATGCCCTGATCTCCCATGTACACTTAATACCTGCATATCTCAGCCATGAAGATGAAGGCTTATTCTTATTGCAGGGATTGCTTGAGACTGTGATATACTGTCGATCGGTACTTCACTCCTGTCTCCTTTGTCTGCTGTATCAGGTTAACTGGCATTCACTCCTGCAGCAGCTGCTGCTTTGGGTTGCCATAGCACCATAATTCATTCTTTCATTGTATGCAGCAGAGCTTCCAGCTTTTATAAGTGTTTTTGTGTGTTGCTTTTAAGAGTAGAGGGATTCAGAGTGACTGAGAATGATACAGATCTACCAGTGCCTCGGGCTGACCTTGGATATCCTGCTGCATGGATTAAACGCATCACAGGCGAAATGACCAATCGTCTTATCCCATACTGCAATTCCGACATATTCAGTACAGCCAAGGGTAAATTGGTGCATCTATAGGCGTTCCCTGCAGTACTGCGGGACCCTTTGGGGCAGTAATTTGTGTTATGTGTCCAGCTGACTTAGTCGTGGAGACGGGCCACTGTAGTGCTGAACGTGGAGGAGACTTTAATCTCCTATTGGGAGGGTTTTATTAGATGATTTTTCCTCTATCCAGGCCGAGGTTTCCCCTGGTACACTCTGCAGTCAGAGAGCTGCCAAGGTGAAGGTGTTTCCAGAAGACGTGTAGGGAGTTTGAAACAATACTGCCCCCTGCTGGAAAATGGAGAAACCATGGGCTCTGTACTTCTCCAGCTCACAGAAGCCCTGAGCTGGAATGTTTAGTCTGTACATTAGCTCATAGTTTCTGGTTCTTGAGCTTCATGTCAACATATATACATATAATTTCTCTCGAAACTTAAAGAAATACATCCTCGATAACCAGCTATGTGAGCATCAATCAGCACACTTAAAAGTTTACAAATGTAATATTGAAGTAAATGTTTTTGACTATGTTGTATATATTTTAGGCTGTGATGGTTTTTTTGATTAGTTTTTTATTTAAACATCTGATTAGTGTTTAACTAATCTTGCATGTATTTGTTAGTGCTACTGACAGTTATTTGTAATGTAATGTTTTATTATTGTCTGCACCTGCCCGGGGACTGCAGATGGAAACTAGCATTAGCTAACTCTGGTACAAAACATCTTTTCGTAAGATTAAT
Source organism: Sander lucioperca (assembly GCF_008315115.2). Taxonomy (NCBI): domain Eukaryota; kingdom Metazoa; phylum Chordata; class Actinopteri; order Perciformes; family Percidae; genus Sander; species Sander lucioperca. The sequence goes on from NC_050185.1 coordinate 6,534,036, forward strand.
GTATTTGGTACATTGTCCCTGACAAAAAAAACTAATTAAATAAATAAATAAAATAACATGAATGATAAACCTTGTTGATTAATGGGGGGGACTTTAAAACAAACCCTAAACAGCAACCGTGTGGCTTACGTCTAGCATGTTATCACCCGTTTCAACCACTTTTATTTTGAGAAATTCTTATATTAAATATAGATACTCACATGGTACCATAAACAACAACATGGGCAGCGTCTGAGAGCCGAAAGAAACATTCTACTTCAAAATTCTACTGCTGATTAACCTCTCAAAAAATGTTCTGAATGGCAGGTGGAAGAAGTGACTGTCTTATTTAACACAACTAACTAACTATCAACTGGTATTGCTAACTGGTATTGCTAACAATGGCTAACTAGGCTACAGCCCGTTAAATATAATGGTTTTCTAACTTGTAACTGGAACGCTGTCAACTCAGGTGTCCCGTCATTCCCAGTTCCAAGCTCCGACTTCTGAGGTAAATGGAACCCAGCAGTAGTATCCTTTCTGTGACAGAAAGCAAAAGGCTTTATGGGTAATGTGGTCTTAGTTGTGAGAAACACTGTTGTGAGAAGGAGGGTACCAATGGCTCTCACCATGATCTCATCTTTATACTAATTATGCCAAGATATCCCAGTTTATTTAAAAAAAAAATAATGATCTGATTAATGCAGATAATTAGTATATCCTTTGGTCAAAATCAGGGATGCCATATATCCTGACTTTCAGTCCCATGGATGGGTCAAGCTTCAAAAACACAGGATCCTACATTTCCCATAATGCAACTTGATAGCATCTTTAATTAGACTTTCCTTATCTCGTAATGCACATGTTTTTATAATTACCTATACTCAGTTTGTAGCAGAGGCTTTCTGTCAAAGATTTGTCAGTTTCCAAGTCCAAGCTACGAAACCCTGATGACATCACTCTGACATCACCAGGGTTATTTTCTCAGACTTGACAAAGCTCCTTTAGAGCCACAGAAGACGTCATAAAAACTGTTTTTACAGGCTGAGTCGTACTCCCCATAATGAGTAAGCTCAACTTGATTTGTAAAATTGGTGGAGAGACCCTTTTAAAAAATGAGATGATTTTTTTTAATTTTTCCTATTTTGTCCGAACAGTCAAAGTCTCACATGATTCAATTTATATTGTTATGAAATGCAAAAACGTATCAAAATTGTTTCAACAACTGGGGGAGAGTCATCTCCACCTGCGACCATGCCTTTCACCCCCTGAGGCAAACTTTTCCCTCTCACCTGTGACTTTTCCATCTTTTCTCCCACTTTGCTGCAGGGACTCGTGGCCCTTCCGGCCCACTTTTAAACTTCACCCCTCTCTCAGGTAACACTTTGTGCAATACAGTCTGGCACGCTGTCTGTCCAACATCATCATCTCAGACTCCCCGACTCTCGCTCAGCCCCATCATGCCAAGTGATGGAGCAGCATAACCCTTCCCCAGCTGTCATCTCAGAGAGTTGTCTCATCTCCCTGCTGCTTTGTTACATTGTGTCTTAAACATTTACCATGCAAGAAAAATGGGGGGGAGCTTCTCTGGTTTTGCTGCATTTGGAGAGTTGAGCACAAGCTTTAACAGAAGAATCATTTAGATATCGAGAACTGCTCATTTTGACTGCTCTCTCTCTCTCTCTCTCTCTCTCTCTCTCTCTCTCTCTCTCTCTCTCTCTCTCTTTTGTTTCATCTTCCAGAAAGAGCAGCACAGGGGACGGGCCCAGAGAAGGAGAGCTGGAGGACCTGCATGAAGACGAGCCCTCCTCTTGAGTCTTAATGACGCTCCTCCCGTCAACAGAGCTTTGTCTTAAACTCCATCCTCTTTCCATTCCTTTGCTTGAACCACAGTGTGCCCACCCCTTCATCCTTCAAATCAGTGACACACTACAGGCGTATCACTCTATACACTGGAGAGACACTGCTGTATCACTTGCGTTTACATTCAGACTTGTAAGCTCGGGCTTGCTTTGTTTTTTGTCTTCCTTCTTCAGCCTCAGAGTTTCCTTCTTGATCCCAATCCCCCACAATTTCCTTCTCTAATGTGGAGTCTCTGGGCACTAATGATCTACAATGTTGCTTGTTTTAACTGCTCATTGTTGTGACTGGCATCAGTGAACCAATAAGAGGAACTCTGCTGAATTTCTGGATCATTAACAGTTTAAATTATTGTTGCAGAAGAACGGCATGAACATGTTTGTCAGCTGGCATTACACTGTAATGTGGGGGGGGGAAAAACTGCCAAACTCAGATTTCTTTTTTTTTTTTTGTTTACCCGTGTGCATGGATGAATAGTTAGGCCTCATCATCAGACTGTCGACAGCCACCTGTCACAGTCAGGCGAAGAGAATAATCCTCACCGATTTCAGCATGTAAATGACACTATATTGTCTCTTCAGTGAACAGTGCTTTGTTTTAAATTATTTATCGGTTATCGTCTTACAGCCCTATTCTTCTGTGTGTGTGTTTATCAGCTTTTACTTTGGGTGAGCTGGGTGATAAAGGTCCAAGTCCTTCCTGTGCTGGCCTGACTGGTTGAACTTCTCTGAAGTCAGCTGTCTGAGGCTGGTCACACAGAAAGGACTACATCATGTGTAATGTGTAAATATTTCTGTGGTAGAAGTCATTTCACGCTTCCTCTCCTACTCTTTGTTTGTCTGATTTCTGTTCTCTAACACTGTCTCTTTCCCTTTTATGTCATACAGTACTCCTTGATTTGATGTGACGTAATTGCGACAGATATTGGAGCATTATGAAGTGTATGTTGTTTGATGGCGAATGTGAACACACTGTAAACTACTCCGATGACCTATACCTTAAATAATTCCCCCTACAAATTAGAATGTATTATTATACAACGCTCTTTGATGCAGAGCTGATTTGAAGGCATGAATAATCTTATTGTCTAAGTTAAACATCAATGAGTGCTCTTACAGAAGAAATTGAATCAGTTATCCAGGCTCAGGGACTGTACACAAATTCTTATTAAGGGGGAGGGGAGGACAGAAAAGGGGGAGGCTTATACAAGTTTCCTTTTTGCTGAGTGGAGGGTACTGGGACTTTTGGAAGAGCAGATCTTTCTTTTTTTTACTACCCCAAATTTCTATTTCCGTATTCCCTAGCAGAATAAAATAAAGGAATCAGGTGTTCAGGTGTGCACAGTGGGTCATAGAGGTGTGCTTTGCAATATGCAGAGGACAACAATCCCTGCACTGTTTAAGGGATTTTTTTCCCCCTGACACTAAATGTTAACTCTACCAAGACCCAAGTATGTCCAAGTATATAAACCCAGCCTATATTATAAATCAATCTTAGCCTTTTACGTTTGCCTTAAATCTCACTCTGAATCTGGCTATTGTGAAAATGATTATCTCATATGTATTTTATAAATATATGTAGTAAGTATACACTACCGGTAAAAGGTCTGGGGTCACTTAGAAATTTCCATTCCACTCCATTCCAGACAGAATACCTTTTTTTAATCAGGGCAGTAGTTTTCAGATTACATTATGTCCTTACATAATTGCAAAAGGGTTCTGGACTGTTGTAGAAAGAAGTGGCTGATCTTTAATGCAATATCTACATTGCCCATTATCAGCAACCATTCATCCAATGTTCCAAAGGCACATTCTGTTTACTAATCTGATATCATTTTAAAAGACTAACTGAGAAAACAGTCGACAACCCTTTTGCAATTATGTAAGCACATAATGTAATCTGAAAACTGCTGCCCTGGTTAAAAAAACAATGCAACTGATCTCAGCTGGTATTCTGTATTATTAAGTCTATAATGGAGTGGAATGGACATTTCTAAGTGACCCCACACTTTTGACCAGTAGTGTATATATAAAATATAAATGAGATTTAATTTAAATTCGAAGTTTAGAATAATAATAATTTGAATAATAATGTAAAACTAGTTTGCCTGCTGACCGTTTTAAAGGTCTACATGTTCGTAGAGTAGTGTGCTAGGTAAGCTAGTTAGTTAGCATTCTAACCCTGTGAGATCATAAATGGTGATGAATGAAAAAGAAAACTGTGTTTATCAGTGATTTGAGTTCTTTGTTTGCCATTCAAAGTGGTTAGCTAACTTTGTGACGCCGACTCAAATCGATGAGAACGTGTGGCTCCGCAGTAACTCAGCCTCAGATGAATGTTTATATAACTCCATTTTGATTTTTTCTGGCCTGGGTCGTCGCCCTGTGAGAGAAAGCATGTTTAGCTGAAAGAGTGCTCTGATCACTTGAACGGCAGTGAAAAGGAGAATCTTACTGTCGTGATTAGGCCCAGGCTGCCAACATCAAGACTTGAGCGCTGTCCCCAGTGGGGCTGCTTAGAAACGGGCAGTGCAGCGCTTTGCAGTTCCTCTATTAATGTTGCCCTCAGTATCCTTCAGTGAATCAGAATGGGAAAGCATTTCACCTACTGTTATTGAGCCTCTGTGTTTAGGGATTGATGTTCACAGAGGCAGGGACGTTATGCATAAAAACCATAGATTATCGTGGGTGCTGGGGATTGTAAAGCTTTATACTATATCTTTATTTAATTGTTCAGTAAAAGAGTTGGTAATTTGTACAGGATAAATGAATATCTTAATGTGAATTTGTCTAAAATGTTGTATACGCAGTTTGAAATCAAGCGAAATTCATTTAATGTTTTTCTTTTGTGTTTGTTCCTTCTCTCTGCTGAGGACGATGTGAAGTGAAAGGAGGCGGAGGTCTTTTTGCACCTTCAATGAAAAGCTGTTTGAACCCAAAATGTTTGTGATGGGATGTTCTAACTTAGCAGACCCAAAAGGAATCTGCAGATTTTTTTTTTTTTTTACAGTTTTCAGCGGTGATACAGGATGAAAATTTAGCAGTTTTTCAGCTTGGGGTGGAAATGTTTTACCATTCTGAGTTATATTAAATTTTTTCAAATTTGTTTGAAGTCTGTAAAGATTCCCGTCCGCAGATTCCCTCTTGTCCTGCTTATTAGCTTAAAAATGGTTGAACTCTCATCACATTCTAATGAGAATGTTGCCAGCTTTACATGTCTGTGTTTTGTACATTTGTCAGTGTCAGAGGTGCAATATTGTTGTCGTCTTTATCATTGGTGCATTATTGGCATTCCCCTGCTGTCAGAGGAGCCCGCTCATTTTTTAAAATCTATTATTATTATTATTATTATTATTAAAATACTGCTTATATTTAAATATTTTCACTTTTCCACTTACAGATGCATATTAACGTTATTGTGATTACATATAACACTACTGGTACCTGCCAGCCATTTAACATTGTACAGTTAATGATCAAGGAAAAAAAAAACTGTGGTCCATCTGTAAATGACCGTACTTACTGTGTATCGTCTGTTGTCCCATCTCCTGTGCTTTTGATACCAATCTGCATGTCACTGCATTGCTGATTGGTTTTTAAGATTTTTTTGATAAATGAAAAAACATGTTATCAGTACCTTATTCTCCTGTCTGTGTCACAACGCTGTAACAGCTACTGTAACAAGATGTACCTATCCAACAACAACAGAATTGTGAATGGTGTGTAACTGGGGCATGGGACTGCTGACATGATGCACAATGCTAAAACACTGTCACCCCCGATATAGCAGCAGCTTGAAATAGCAGCTTTGCGTTCAAGATGGAGAGAGACAGTGATGGGTAGCCGCCCTCGAAGATGAAACATTTAACCCTCCAACCATAGGACAGTCTCTTCATGTCGCCCAGCTACCACTTATTTAACAGTTAATTGTTTTTTATGTTAATTATTACCTCTGCAGAGGTTATGTTTTCTCTCCTGTTTATTGTTCTGTTAGTTTGAAGCATTTATCCACAGCTTATAAACAGATTTCAATTACATTTGGTAGAAAAGCAGCCAATGGGCTGAGGAAGAACAGATTTTGGTGCAGATTACATCACGGCGTGGCCCGTCAGAAAGCTTTAATGTTGTAGTTCCTGAACCCATTGGTTTTTCCTGATTCCTTAGTCCGTGATGCGTCAATCAATCCATATAGGCCTCACCCTTTTCCATCTACAGAGATTTCCCGACATTTTTTTTTTTTGGGCATTTTCAGCCTTTATTTTGATAGGACAGCAGAAGACATGAAAGGGGAGAGAGAGGGGGGGATGACATGCAGCAAAGGGCCGCAGGTCGGAGTCGAACCCCGGCCCGCTGCGTCGAGGAGTAAACCTCTATATATGGGCGCCCTGCTCTACCAAGTGAGCTATCCGGGCGCTCTTTCCCGCCATTTTTTAAAAAAGTTTAGCAAAACCACTCCTACAAATGTTTGCCAATATTCACTAAATTCACTGTCTTTTTCAGTTTTTGTGAACACACCAGTCATAACGCAAACGCACAACTGCAACTATATTTAAATGGCGTCTGCATGTATTGCATCAACCCTGATCGATGCTGCTAAATTGAATAGAATTTAGCCTAAAAGTGATTCTACAGCACATGGTGTATTGGATTGGATACTTACAGACTTTATATTCTCTAGTCACTATTGCAATGCAGATCTGGGTCCAGATACATACTAAATACAAATATTAAATTGTGCTGCCATGGCGGAGTTTTGCTAACGCTAAATGCTTTCTAGCCTAGCATTGTCACTGTCATGAAAGGCAGAAGAAAAATCAATGGGAGCAGTTGCGTGAGTGACAGGAATCATTTCTCATGATTTCAGGTCACAGTTGTATCCAAAGGAGGACTGTAGGAGTGAGCTGGTGCTTAATGTTCAGTCATGGACGATTGGATCTCAGTTGTGTGCCGGATGTGTGTGTTGAAGGCGCCTGCTGTGCTATGTCTCGTGTTGTCTTGTGCATTTCTCTGAATGTACTCCCTCGCCTCGGCATACAAAAACAGAAGCATGGCACATCCCTACAGAATGCAGCTGTTACAATGTAAATATGTACCAATATATATACAGAAGCTATTTTTTTGCATGCGTTTTGTACACCTCGACATAATCAAAGACAATAAAAAAAAAAAAGAATCTGAATTATTTTTGATATGTTGCCTGTATTCCTGTTTGCACTGCAAGACAAGACAAAAAGCAGTAATATTACTGTACATCTTTTATTGAATTTATTGCCGATCACATGGTGCACACGGGGGAAGAATCACTCCGACAGTGGTACATCCACACGTATATATACATCTGTGTATATCTTGCTTTGACAAAGACAGCGACATAGCTACTGGATGACTTACGGATGATTTGTGGACACACGGAAGCACTGAAGTGCCAGAAAGTGTTCTTTCACATGCACTGGTTGGAGGTTACTCCCAAAGTTTGAACAAAAGCAAACCGAGCTACACCCAAAAAAGTACACATACAGCGGAGCTACGCTAAAGCTCTACAGACAACAGCAAGAGTCAGTCCCAGTCAGGGTTGCTGTAAGAGAGGGAAGATGTTGGTGGAAGATGCTGCTGAAGAAACAGGACACGTGGAGCATTGTCTTAGACTGTCCTTTCAGTCCAGAGTGTGTGTGTGTCTTGTAGGGTCTACTGCAGGGTCCCAGTTCAGTAGTCCTTCAAAGTACCTCAAAATGTTGCTCCCACGTCACTTCTACAGGAATAGCAGATAAATAAAACATCAGCCGTCCTAAAAACCAAGCAAATAGGCTTTAATGTTATAGAAATATATAAATCTCTTACTTTGCATACCTCCGTCTCTGTGCTGCATGCCTCTGAATCAGGGTCCTGCAGGATAAAAAGTCAAATCCATAGCACATAGGAACCATTTAGACCTCTCGGGTAACAACAAAAGGATTCTCCTAATCATCATCACACGATAGAATGCATGAAAATAAAAGATCTACTCTAATGTCTAGACCAGTGGTTCCCAAACTTTTACCCCTAAAGTGTTACAAATTTGACCCGTTAAGACTTTTTCCCAGGGTCCCCCATCTGATCGGATTTTTGCTTTTAGATGTTTCATTACAGAAAGTGTATGAAAGCCATGACCAAAACAGTCCTACCGTCTGTCATTGTGTTACTTCTGGATGTAGTTCTAGTGAAAATAAATGAATCCCCTTTTTGCTGCGGACCCCCTGCAACCCCCTCAAGGACCCCTGGGTGTCCCCGGCCCCCACTTTGGGATCCACTGCTCTAGACTTCTACATGCACTCACGTTGGACTGGCCAGTGCCTTGGACTTGTCTTGCATTCGCTTCAAAGGTGTAATAGGTGCTTGTTTCTATACCAAGCGACTCGCTGTCAGGCTGTAAATACAAAAATGTTCTGCTTGTTTCAGTAACAGAAGGAAACCGTCTGGGAATGTATAGGGGAAGATTTCATCTTCCATCAGATAAATGGCTGAACTGTAGCAAGCGTACAGTAGACGCCCCTGCCCTGTCTGTGAGTGTTATGAGTATAAACACAGCATTAATCTGAAGGTTACTGCTCCTGTGTGCTCGTGGAGTTTTCTAGTTTCGATGCAAAAGCTTTCTTTCATAAGAACTGAAATGCATCCCAAATGTTCAGATTAGAGCTGGAAAGATTATTTGATTTATCGATTACTTGTCAACTATTAAATTAATTGCAAACTCTTATGTTAATCGTTTGGATAATTATTATTTTTTTAAATTAAATTTGTGAAGATAGTGTGTTACAAAAAGGTGACATATAGAGTAAACAATACAATACAACAATACACAGACAAACAATTACAGACAGTTAAACAATATATACAGCAGTTAGGTTAAATGTTGGTGTGATTGAAGATTGAATGTACAAATGTGCAAGTGATATACAATATAGGGTAAATGTGTGTATGGATGTATTGATGTTTTGGATGACCAGTATGGTGTATGTACATGTTTGGTGAAACTTAGTAGGGTGGAATGTAATAATTGTGGCAGAGATGATAATAATAACTGAGGTAAATACATAAAAAACGATACTAGACCAGAATTAAAAAGTAAAAGTAAAACAAATTATAATCAGGGAGGATTTTGGATAATTTTTAAGAAAAAAAAGTAAAAATTCTTTGAGTTGTGGACAAAAAAAAGACATTTGAGGACGACATCTTGGGCTTTGGGAAACACTGATCGACATTTTTCACCATTTTCTGACATTTTCTGACGCAACTAATCAATTATCGAGAAAATAAGCAACAGATGAATGGACATTGAAAACAATCGTTGGTGGCAGCCCTAGTTCAGATAAAGACACGCTGTCGATGTCTGTTATGTTCTGTTCTTATATACAGTCTATGGTTCTGTGTCTGTCTGGACTGTTATTGTTTAAAGCCTCTCTGCTGCCACCTTGTGTTCAAACTGAATTTACATCACAGCAGAAGTGACATCAGATTATCATTTACGTGCATCATACAGTAGAGCTTACCTGTACATGGGAATCTGTGTATTTGAACTTCATGTTCTTGTAAAATTCTCTCTTCGGCAGCAAATAGAGCAGCACCAAGTCACATACTACAGTTGCCTGTAAAATCAGAATCACTATAGTTAATGTCCAAAAGTATTCCACAGACAATACTTAATTATTGCAGGTACTCTGGGCTGCAACATACCACTCCAAAGATGCCCACTCCAGAGCCTATAGCTGTCAGTGTTGGGATGATATCAAACTTTCTTGCCTGTGAAGGACAGAGTGCCAATGATTCAAAATTCCGGTTGACTATTTTCTCAAGTCAGAATTTGATCTGAGTAAAAATATTCACATATATAACTCACCAGTGACTGCACAATGATATCAAACCTGATCCCGAACACTTTGAGAAGGGTTCTCTTCTGTTCTTTGTCCTCCAAATAATGCTTTGCATACCTACAAAACAGGCAGCCATGGGAATTATACATTATCTTACATAGGATGTGTAAATATTTACATTTCCCACGTGTTCCCTATATCCGTTTGAGACTATATTGCTTAGGATCTTGAACAAGAGCACATTTCTCCCATGTAATACACTACTGCAAAACCCAAGGGCTTTTAAACCTTCAGAATGTGTAATAGTAAGTAGTAGTAAGGTATTGAAGACGTCCAATGCCATTGCAGTCAACACCCCTATAGCCAATTAGCACTACCTAAATAATATCCCACGAATGCCTGTATGAGCACAGTGAGCAGACTATCCTCAGAATACCTACATTTATTTTCTGCGTGCCGATGTGACGGCCATATTCTGCTTTATGATGAATCATGCACAAGTTAAAGGAACTGATGGGATAACATTTCACTGGAATTGGACCTTGCACAATTTCATGTGACACATAAAAATAGAATGATTGATAATAAGTGACAGTTTGAACCAAATCTTGGAGTGTCAGGTTTTACCGAGGGCAAGGACACATTATAAACTTCAGGCATTGCAGGCCTGCATTAGACCTCACACAGAGAGCAGTGTCTTTCGCCTAAAACTCGCAGTTAGTTGCTTATTCTTTGATTACTTCAGGCTAGTACTTGTTACCGTTATCCGTCCAGCGGGTCGGCCCCAGTCTCAATGAATCTTTTAAGCCTACTTCATGTCCATGTTTGTCCTGCATACGAAAATGCTGTAAGCCTCATAAATAAACTAAACTCTCTTTGTTTGTGTTCCACAACAGCAGCTATCACTCTGTCTCTCTCTCTCTCTCTCTCTATCTCTATCTTTCTCTCTCTCTCTCTCTCTCTCTCTCTCTCTCTCTCTCTCTCTCAAGACATTGCTTATAATGCCAAAGCAGATAACATATGAATAAAAGGAAATTAACAATAACTGGCACAACATAAACTATTACATGAACACCAACTTAAACATAAAGTGATAAAGGCAAGAGGAGTATAATGGTACAGCAAAATCATTACACAACATTGTTACAACTTTCTCTAAAAACTCTAAACATATTTACATATTTGCAGGAAGCTATTGCTCTAGGTGGTCATCTCTTAAGTTGTGGCAGGAGGCAACAGATTTAGCTACTAAGATGCAGCCGTTTGAATTCTGGCCTAAAACACATTTCAGTTTGTCTCTGTCTGAAAGTGTCTCGAATTCTTTACACTGATTTTTGAATTTGGGGAAGAAGATTTGTCTTATTGGTTTGTATTTGTCACAGTAGAGTAGAAAGTGCCTCTCTCTCTCTCTCTCTCTCTCTCTCTCTCCCCCCTGTGTGTGCATGTTGTTCTTGTCTTTCTCTCCCTCTTGTTTCTATCTCCATATCTGTGTGAATGCTGTGCTTGAGCCTTGCCTCCTGGGAGTTGAGAGGTCTGTGTGGTGGAGAGGAGCTTGTGTGGCTCAGGGCTGTTTGGCGACACCTGAAGTTGTTCAATGTCTTCAATGGATCCAGTCGTTTACAATCTATCATTTATTTATTATTTACTACCTATATTTTTTTGTCAACCTGATTGTCTATTCTGAAATGTACTACGTTGGTCTTCTATTACATGTCTGTCTGTCCACGGAAAGGAATCCCTTCTCTGTTGATCTTCTTCAGGTTTTTGGGGGAGTTTTTTTCCTTATCTAAATCAAGGGTCTCAGAACAGAGAGTGCCGCACGCTGCACAGATTGTAAAGCCCTTTGAGGAAAATTTATGATATGTGATATTAGGCTATACTGTACTGTATTTAATTAAATGGACTTGAGTTAAGTCCAGTCCATGGAAAATAAAGTGAGCAATAAGTACTGGATATGTTGACAGTATATCAACATGAAAGAAGACGTTTCAATCAGCAGTATTTTGTTGCTGTTGATGCAGATTAAACACACTGGAACAGGAAATTACCAGACCCAATGACTTCAGAGCATTAAACCTCTATTAAAAATACAATTTCAATATGAAGCTACAGCAAGTAGGCATTAGCTTAGCTTCACATAAAAACTGCAAACGGGGAAATAGCTAGCCTAGCTCTGTCTAAATTGGAAGTACATTTCCAGGATCAGGCTTTGCCCCTCTTCCGCTCTCTCTTTCAGGGAATGATTGTAAAGATTTACAAAGAATATGTTTACGGCATTTACTATCTAACTGGGATGTTTTGGGACCAATTGGTGGGATTGCTGAACACATGGCGATAAACTGGTAAGAGCAAATTACGTTAAACCATGTATCTAATTTATATAGCTCACGTTACCGTATTATGTGAACACTTTATTTAATATTGTATGTGGCGTTTTCTTTTGCAGGGTGGAAACGTTCCACCAAAACAGGTTCCTTCCCGAGACTATTTTGCAGAGCCACCATCGCTGTGTTCGGAGCTCAGCGCCTCCCAAGACGACTGTGATTGGTTTAAAGAAAAATCAACACTTAATGGTTTTATGGGGTGTTGCGTACACCCCATAAAACCAAACCAGCTGTTTTCCTTTGTTCTAAGTCTTGTATATGCTAATCAAAGATACCCGGCTGCTGGCTCCAGCTCCATGCTGTACATAACGCACAAATGTAAGAGTGGTATTAATCTTAACTCTTGGTGAGAAAGCAAATACATATAAATAAATAAGTCTATTTCCTAAAATAAGCGTAGCCTATTATATAAGAAGTATTTTTGCAGTGTAAAAACGCTTGAGTCTTTGTTCATTCACTGAAGTTATTTACACACCTGAAATTGTAGCCAACTGAAGCTCTGGCTTGGTCTGTCTCAGCAGCGTTTCCGTACAGACCGTGGAAGGTGTACTTTGGTATACAGTGTTTTACATCCACATCTAGGTTACATGTCCAGTCGACCACAATACCAATGGCCCCTCCCTGTCAGGACACAAGCACATAATACACAATGCAAGTCTCCATAATAGAGCGAGAAACAAAGGAAACAAAACAGCAAAAGACAACACGTGCAGCTGTGACTGGATGGAATACAGGTCTGCATCTCCACCTGAACAATCATCCCTTTCCATTCAGTGTTAAGTAAAGATCAGCTGACTTACCACTCTGGCTATTGTTTCGAATTTGAAGCCAGACAGTTTAACTATGTCTCCCAGTCGGAAGATGGGACACAGTGGAGCATCCGTCGGATCATAAAGGCATTTGCTGATGTATGCATTATCAATATTCTCCACCAGGTTACTCCTGAAAGCACAATTGGTCATTATAAAAAAATATATAGAGTAATAAATAGAGCTATTTTAGTGTCCAGGAAAACAATATAACCTCAAATTACATTCAATTATTTGCATTTAGCCTAATAGATAAGGTGCCATGCTGTGTATGATTTCTGAATGATTTCTTATCATTTTTAAAGTCCACAAATATTGTCGACTGACCATCTGATCCATATTTACTTCTTTGCACAATTTAAAGGCACAAAACCATCTAGAGCATGACTGAAGTGGATTTAAAAAAGTCATTTTAGTAGATAGGCACTTAAGACATTTATTGTGTTTAAGCATTGATTTTACCAACAACATGAGTTCAAACCCCTGGTATGGCAAAACTTTCAAACTTAAAGGGCTACTCCATCAATATAGTGTCACACATTCATAAGGTTTGAGGACTTGTGAGAATAAGATTTAAAAAAGAAAAGTCTGAATCAGTGCAGTAGAAGCCGAGATAGCCTGACTTTTAGTTAAAAAAACACAAGATCCTACAATTACCATGATGCAATTTAGATCTTGCCTTTTCTCTTTATGTATCATTATTCAGCTAAGGATAAAGCTATAACAACATACGAAAAAAAGCAGGCTGCTTTCTATTCATCCGTCTTCACCTTTACCTTCATTTGGAAACATTTGTAGCATCTGCTGAGCTAAATAATTAATTAATAATAATTAATTTGATATGAATGAGGTGCATCACCTTGAGACGCCAAATAAGGGGAAAGTAACAGAATTCTTGATGAACAGTGTGTAGTTCACTGCAGACATCAACATAGGAGGACTAGACGGGAATAAACAGAAGAGAGAATAGTATGAAATCCAGTATGCTGAGACGCATAAATCATCACAAATGCAATTGTCGCATGCGTTGCAAGTCAGTATCAGCTTGCAGTGTGAATAATTCAGTGTTTTCACATACTCTGGTATCTTGACATCATCCTCAACAGGGCACCACGCCAAAACCTCGCAGGTCTTAGTGGCGTTCAGGCAGACCCCCGTCATTTGTCCTTGAAATAAAAACAGACTATATAGAGTTCGGCATTGGACACACAACTTCAAACTGGAGCAAGTGTTTCAAGCAGCAACAACACAAAAAGAAAGAAAGACGTATAGGCTTTAACATCAAAGCAATTCTACACATTCTCTGCCTCCACTTTTATCAAACTATCTGGAATTAGCATGAACGGCAGCAAGCGAGATATATATAGCAAGATATGAAAAATCAAAGCAAGCGCTGAAATAGCTGTTTTCTTTATCTCGCCCTGATCCTTGCATAGAATTTCTCTCCATGTGATTGGCCTTGTCGCTAGCAGCCTCTCATCGTGTGCTGCTTGATTTCTTTAGAATATCTTGAAATTGTCTTTGGTCACTCAGCTTTCAGTCTCTGACCTTTCACTGGAGCCCACCAGTCTGTTTAGCTACAGGGGCAACCCCCGCCCCAACTGTTTACTTGTCTACAAGCATAGAGACAGTACGTACGTCGCCTCCAAAGAGATACTGGCACCTGACGATGTATTTGACTGGATTGACACAGACAGATGTAAAGCTTTGGCTAACATTGGTGTTATTGAAGTTGATGTCTGACACAGAGGGCTTGAAAGGCTCCAGATTTAACCCTCGGGACAGATGGAGGACAATAAATGTATGTAACTGCTCTTTGAACTTGCCGACGACACTGTATATGTTTGGACCTATTAAAAAAAGGCTCGTCTGAATGGTTATTTGTTTTTGATGTCTCTATGTGCTTATGGTTTGTGTCGGCCCACACGCACAGGAGTTATTGTGACGTCTGTGATTATATATACTGTGCATGCATGTGTCTACTTGCTTAAGGCAGGGTTGTACTTCCATGCTTCACTGATGAAACTGCTCACACAAACACACACACACACACACACACACACACACACACACTCACACTATGTGCTTGGTTGCTAAAACTGTGTTTGTTGATTTTAATCTGGGGTTTTTCTTGTTGTTGGAGAAGAGCAATGCACAAATTACATCTAAGTGTTTACCTTAGCAGTGACAATGATATGCCTCAGATGTGGTGTATTTTATAAAGTGTGTGGTGTATTTTAGTTTCTACTGTGTGAGCCTATCCAGAGCCACAACCCATTGTGCAAACACTGCTTCATAACCTTACTGTACACAATTCTCTACTTTCCTCAGCGCATCTTCATCCTGTCACTGGCTTTAAGAAGTTAAAGTTTAAGAAGGGCTTTATTCCCTGGCGAAACAAAAAGAACTAGTGGTGGAAGAGGTCTTCAGATTCTAAAAGTAAAAGTACTGATACCACACTAAAACTACTCTGTAAGTATCATCAGGAAAACGTATTTAAAGTATTAAAAGTAAAAAGTACTCAATGCAGAAAAATCCTCACATTTTAGAAACTGGAAACGATCCAAACAGTTCCGTCAATCAACTAAGTGTTTAATGGTCTAATCATTTCAGCTGGACTTGTAGGCCGTTATATTGTTGGGTAGTTTAATTTATAATAAAACATCGTATTTTATAAACTACATCATCATCATAATTTGTAAAGTAACTAGTAACTAAAGCTGTCAGATAAATGTAGTGGAGTAAAAAGTACAATATTTCCCTCTGAGATGTAGTGGAGTAGAAGTGGCATGAAAAGAAACGACTCAAGGAAAGTACAAGTACAACAAGTTACATTCCAGATAGCAGAAAGGCAAAGATGTGGGCTGATCTGCATTTAGCCACAGATGGACACGATGGACGGTTACTCAGTGAGGACTGCTGATGTCACACACTGTCAGGCCGTCAGGATTTACCATGTCCCGTACGTTTGAAACTCCCTCCTTCACAGTCAGCGTGTGAGCTACAGTTGTGCTTGCCTTGGAGCTGTAAACAAAGAGATCGGGGTCAGAATGTGCACACAACTGTGGAATGTGGATGTGAACAACATGAAAACAACACGACAGTGTGAAAAAACAGTTTTGCATTAACTGTGATGGTTTGCAGCATACAGAAACGGCTGTGTATGTCATTTTTAGGCCTTTAAATTGAACGGTTTTTTAGATTGAGATTTGTTTTCTGCTACAGAAGCAGTCTTGGAATGAGACACAATTTCTGTTTAGTTTGACTATTTAAGGAAGTGTATAAGTCAGAGGGAATGAAGAATGAAGAAAATGGGAGGGAGTATTTCCACCTACCTCTGGGCACTTTCCCATCTTCTGACCTTCAGTAATAATGTAGTTTGTCATTACCACAAAAGATGAGTCTCCCTGAAGTTTAGGGTTAAAAGAAGCAATGTGTTACATTTTAATATTGTTTATTTATGCCATAAAATTACATAATAAAGGATGCAGTAGTTGCAGTGGCGCAAAAAGTGGGTATGCGCTATATGCTGCGCAGAGGGGCGCCACACCATGGGGGGCGCCAAATCGATGGTTAAAAAAATATAAAAAATGTTGGTATTTTCAATATGTAGCTGCTGTTGTGCGTTTCTAAATCATTTCTGCATTTCCTCAATGTTATTATATACCATTTTAGAGGACTAACAGGCTAGATAGGCGCCCTGTCTCATAAGATTCCATCATAGAACGTTGACATAGAAGAGCGGGTGGGCGCTGTGAGCGCTGTGAGCGCTGAGCGAGCAGGTACGATACGAGTAGTAAGTTGGAAAAAAGGAAAAAGAGCAATGCAAAACAGCTGTTGGGGCTAAAAATAGAAAAAGAAAGAGGAGATGACATGTCAAGGGATGTGACAGCAGTTAAATAAGTGGATGGTGAGAGGCAACAGGTAGGATTTAAAGTGTGACGTCGGTGCTTGGAGGCTTGCAAATATTCATGTTAACAGACTAGCTAGCGTTTGCTAACACTGGGAATGTAGCAGCCAAATGGGGGTTTACGGCTAGCTTAGAATATGCAAAACCAAGGTTGCTAAGCTGAAAACTGATAAATATAAGGTAGCATGTACAATAAATGACAATAATCTGGAAAACATAACTAATGCTATAACTCTGGTTTACCATGGAATCATGCATAGATTTGCTACCAAACTTGGAGGTTTGCAAATATTCATGTTAACAGACTGGCTAGTGTTTGCTAACTTAATGCAAACCAATGTTGCTGATAGCTACATTTAGATTTTGGTTAAACCCTATGGTACCAATCCCATGCATGACATATCTCAATTTTATTAAGGTCAAATAACAACTGGTAAATATAAGGTAGCATGCACAATAAATGACAAGAAGAAAAATAAATAAATATGAAAAAAATATATAAATATATAAAATACAAAATGTGAATGTAATTTCAACAGCAGCACAACCTTACTGCATAATAGTTGTCTTATCTGATGCTATCACTAAGCTGATTTAAGAATTAAATTTAGGCTGCTATATTTAACAGTGAGTTCATTTCATTCAGGTGTGAGGATGGTGGATCAGGGAAGACAGGGGAAGGCAACAGGTAGGGCTAACATTAGGTGGAAGTGTAGGGGGAGCCACTTGATACCAACAGATTTCTTCATATTATTGATATGGAAAAACTAATGAAAAATCTATTACATAATGTTTGTTTGACAATATGTCTTAGTGGAGAATAACACAGGCAAGGAGTGAATGAGACAGACATGAGGTTGGCGATGGCATAACGTAGAGATGAGACCAGTGATGACATCACGTAGGAGTTCTATTAGACCACACAAAACTAAATGTCCAGTATGGTTTAAAGTTCTGTTGACCAATCTATTCACTGTGTCCTTTTTGGGGGTAGAAATAGTGCAGACAGAGATGGAAAGCCACCACCACTCAAATCACATCAACCAGGGGTGATGATTAGGTTGCCAATTGTCACAATTTGGTTGCCAAGTGCAACCGTGCAACCGTTAACGTCGCTGATATACTTTAAAATAAACCTTTATTATTTAAAGCCCATACATGATGATGATGTCCGGCACTTTTTTTTTTGGGCCTTTTTTTTTCTTCACATTGCACCAAAATTGTTGCTGCATACCCCTCTGACACTGGGTAGTTGCGCCACTGAGTAGTTGTTAGGCAACATGCTAAAGTTTCTTGTAGTAGTCATCTAACCCTAACAGCCTCTCAAACATTAATCAGTTGTGTCCCATGGTGACCCTAGTGAGATCACACTTTCACTTTCAAACCTAAACTTTGAATCCAATAAGTCACACCTTGTTTTATCCATGCTCAGTTTCAGCTCAAAGGAATAGTTAGACATTTTGGGAAATACACTTTTTTTGCTGCAAATTAGATGAGAAGATTGATCAATATTCTCATCAAACCCAATTACTTGACGTCATGTCTTGATTGTTCAATCTTTTAAAAAAAAATAAAGTGTAAAAACAATAAAGAAACAACAAAGTGTAAAAACCACAAAGTTGTGCTAAACTATTTCTTGGCCATAAACAAGGACTTCTTGTTTAAAACGAGTTATAACATGCTAATTAGTGAACATTAAAGCTTTAGTGCGTAACTTTTTGATATGAATGAACGTCCATTACAGTCAAGCCATTGCCAAATGAGTTGCTACCAAGCTAATTCAGCTCCACACAACTCTCTCTGTATTTCTCAGTATGGCTATGTTCAGAAAATGGTGGCGTCCGGCGACTTTCGCGCAGAAAATTGAAGATAATTAGCTCTTCTAAAGAGTCCATTTTTTTTTAATCCTCCGTGTCCTCCTTGGCTACTAACAACTGTGTGGAAGAGGGGTGGTGTGCGATCACGGAAGGCTTGTATCATGTGGACGCGCCATCAGTTCTGTTGTCATTACTAAGAATTCCTCATGGGGGAGACAGAAACTAACGTTACGCACTATAGCTTTTAAAGGTGTTGTTTTCAGACAGAAAGCAAAATGAATACTTTTACGTCATTCACGCAAATTTAACTGCTGGACCATTGTACAGTCCGTGTTATGGTATGTTAATGTTTAGCAATGGACGACTCGACAATGTCCGTGTTGTGTGTCTGTGTGTTTGGGACAGCTCAGCCTCTGACTGTACAGAACTCAGCAGAAACTCCAGTTCAAATTTGTGTCTAAATGCATCTTTCTATTGGCTTTGCATGCACTCACGGCACAGCACTTCTAACTCTGCGACCTGTCGAAACACAGTTAGGTGCTGGTAGGTGGATTTTTGTTACCTTTGGACAGGGCCAGGCTAGCTGTTTCCTCGGTTTACTGTTTTTATGCTAAGCTAAGCTAACCTGCTGCTGGCTATAGCTTCATATTTAGCCGACAGATATGAGAGAACTTCTCATGTAACTCAGAGCAAAAAGGCGAACAAGTGCATTTCCCCAAATGTCAAGTTTTGAAATTCTACTTTTTGACCATAGTTTTGACCATAGTTATATAGTTAGTCATGTTATGATATAGACAAGATGCTGGTAACATAAAGTATGGCCTATTTAATTAAGTTTCTCTCAAACTAAATCATCAATCATCTGACAATCTGACAATCATCATCAATCTGACTGAAATTAGTTAAACCACGACTGTCTGGGGAATACTCGCAGTCACAGACGAAGAGTTAGATTTCAGAACAAAGACAAAGTCGTAGTTGATACCTGATCAAAGTGTGAGGAGTTCTACCTAAGTGACCATTTCATCTTGTTGGTTGGGTTTATCATGCCAAACCCACACTCAATTATAAAAAAAGGCCCACACCCAGATGTCAAAGCAAACAGGACAATCTTGTCTCAACATTGTTTCTCTTTATTTCTTTTCTACAAATAACAGGACACGGCAACTTTTTAGGTAAACAAATGATATGTATTTTCTCAGAGTCCATCTTTGTTAGGTTGTTTGCTCAGTTCTTCACAGAAATGCTCGCAATGACTTTTGGAAAGCACAGAGACACCTTGATGTTGACAAAGCCAGATCACTGTGTCATCCAGGTCAAGTTTTGGCATATAAAATCTAGCAAACATGGATGTTTGTAAAAGCAAGACTAAACCTTGAACTTCGTCACGATCTGACCGCTGACAAGCTTTCTACAAAGCCTGTTGATGCTTTTTGTCTGACTCAGCCTGATGTTTATTCACTCTGACAGTTTGATTCATGGACTGTGGATGTTGACTTCATGACATCTGACTCTGACACACATATACTATAGGGGGGTTGGGGGGGGTTTCTGGGCTGAGTATTAGGGATGCACGAAATGAAGAAAATATGCGATAACGTTGTTGAATATTGCGATAACGATATTACTTGCATACATTAACAGATGTTAAAAGGAACCCAGTTTTGCTGCTTTCAGTATTCTGCTAAAATGCAACACATTTTTTGTTGAATTTAAAACAAATGAAAGGAAATCATTTCAAACATTCTTTTATTGAACAAATTGAACATTTAATTGAATATAACAGGCACCACTAAAAAATAACAACAGTTACACTTTAAAGTGCAGTTTTCTACTGATATTTTCTTTCAACTAACACAAAAAAATCTCTGAATGTCATTCGTGACATGTAGCAGCCTTTTGCGATCTGTTTATTGCGGCAGTTAAATCGCGATGACGATAAAAAAAAAACGATTTATTGTGCAGCCCTACTGAGTATACAGGGCCCCTAATGTGAGGAGGGCCCGAAAAGATGCTAGAATAATAACTGTGGGTGACGGGAGGGGCCTGCCTTTGTACAGGGTCCAGAATGTTGTGCTACGCCACTGCTAACAATGGTCAATGACTTGCACCAGGTGCAAAACAAATGATTGTCCAATTCATGTGATGAGCACATATGACATGTCTCTGCATGTGTGAAAAAGCTCACCAACCTGCGGAGGGAAGACGTAGTCGGCCACATCCCACACTCTCTCACGTCCCTCTATGTTGGTATAGCCCACTCCTTTCATTTTGGTGAAGACGGAGCTTACTGCTGTGTCTGTGGACTGGTAACCTTTCTCGTAGATGAACACCCACCTGTACAAGACACAGTTAGCATTATCAGAATCAGGTTTCTGAGTCAGGCATATCAGCACCTGAGACTCCAGCTTCACCCCCAGCCAACCAGCCAACCAGCCAACCCCACAGGCAAGGACATGCAGGGGTGATGTTGACATTCTGCACTGCAATCCCACATGCCAGCAGCATAGCTCATAGGGACACGTGTGCAAGGGATTGTGGTTGAGACATGTCACAGCGCTCATACTTTAAAGGTCGTCCCTTTACCATCACTAAGACAAATCTGACACATTGAATAGAACGGACTTGTTTTAATATATATTTTTGAAACTTGCCAGTTTCAAAATATATTAGAATGCTTCATCAGAGGGTTGCAGCAATGTCTTACACGTCGGTTAAAAAAGTGTTACAACCCTCAAGTTAATTAGGTAACACTTTACTTGAAGGTATCTTCATAAGAGTGACATGACACTGTCATGATACAGTCATGACACATGAACCCTAACCCTAACCATAACCCTAACCATAACCATAACCATAACCCTAACTTGTCATGACAAAAACCGAATGACACTTACTAAAAGAAGCGTTATGTCATAAACGTTGATGACTTGTTTATAATGTTTATGACACGTTCATGATAGTGTCATGTCACACTTATGTAGATACCTTCAAGTAAAGTG
Organism: Sander lucioperca; assembly: GCF_008315115.2. Lineage (NCBI taxonomy): Eukaryota > Metazoa > Chordata > Actinopteri > Perciformes > Percidae > Sander > Sander lucioperca. The sequence goes on from NC_050185.1 coordinate 6,555,643, forward strand.
TAACCGTTAATTAGCCAATCCAGTCTTTATAGTAGTCATTAGGGTTTCCTCTGTAAATATTTTATATGTTTTTTACATTTTACAACAGTACTTTTGGTGGCACCTTTGGTGTCCCCTTGAGAAATTTCTCTAGAGATTTATTTTATTTTTATTGCCCCCCCACCAGTGAAATGAAATATCCGCCCTTGTTTCACAGCTGTGATTTAGTAATGCTGATGGTTGCCTTTGAGCAATAATGAAATTTTCCTTTCACAGCAGGCAATTTTATATTAAGTACGTTCACTTGTAATACTTTACGTACATTGTGCTGATAATACTGTGATTTTGAATGCAGGACTTTGACTTGTGACGGAGTATTTCTACATTGTTTTATTGGTGTTTTTACTTTAGAAAGGATACTTCTTACACCATTGGTGATAATCTAAGACAGAGATCTTCAACAGGGGGTCCTCAGAGTTACTGCAGGGCAGGGGGTGGGGGGGCACCAAATTTTGAAAGTTTAAAAAAAAATTAAAATGTCTTAACATGAATCCAACATATTATTAGAAAACATTGATGATAGGCTTGCTGATCTATAGGTAAGGTAGTCACTAAGGTAGCCATCCACAGACACAGTTAATCCTGAGGATTTACTGTGCCACGTGTATGTTTAACAATAACACATAATACATAAAATCCTGCTAACAATTATTGTTTTAATAGCTTAGTATTTTTTTTGCACTAAAAAGGTATGTGTAAAGGCTTTAGACTGCCCTACACGTTATTGTAGGCCCAGTTTAATATGCAACATTTTATACAACATATGTAGTAGGGGGTCCCTGCTCCATCTCTCTTTCAGTTAAGGGGTCCTTGGCTTAAAAAACATTGAAGACCCCTGATCTAAGAGATATGAGATCCACTGTAGAACTCTTGGTTTTAAACCAAATGTTAAATGTTCCAAGTTTGTTCTGTTCACACTCGGGCACAGTACGTTTTGATCTCTGCAGAGTGAAGTGTCTCCTTGTGTTGCTGTATCTGTGAGTGTGGCCAGCAGATATGGGTAACAGCTGGTGTGCACAGGAAAGATACTGTATGTACACACACATACATAGGCACATGCTGAGCTATTTTATATAGGGTGTGAAAAGCAATTACTCCCCAGCAAAAAGCCCAAAGGACTTCATGTATTGCAGCACACATTCATTTGTCTGTGGGAAATGAAAGCAACAGGCGAACAGAAACATCTTTCAAACCTCAGACTGAAATGAGGTACCGTTTGCACAGTAAGCTAAAAGCCATAACTTCTATCAGTTAGGCAAATCAAATGATGTAAGTCGGAGCTTACATTCAAGAGGAAGGGGAGAAGGAGCTTCTAAAACAGCGGTCTAAGTGAGATCTGTATCTGCTCCAACAGACAGAGAACACAGAGGCAGCGAGGAGGCTCCTTGAGGTGGCGCTGAGATTAGTGTTCGTAACGTGAAGACAAATTAGAATGAAAACAAAAAGGCCAACCTTCAGCTAATCACTATGAAATGCAAACAAAAGATTGGCTTTGTTGTCAACCTAAAAGTGACAAGATGAGAATTAATTAGGGTTTGCTGGGGCTGCTGTTCTAATTAGTCGTTGCTTTCTGACACAAGAGACATACATTCAAATTGATTTACCAAATATTTTCAAACCCATTCATGTGGGATTTTATTCTGCACGGGATTTATGCAGAGTCTGTCTGGTATGTGTGCTCCCAAACTACAGCTGGCCGAGGATGCATACAGTTTCATCCATGAGAATGGAGTTGTCAATTGTACGGAAGAGGATTAGGGCCACATGTGAAACATGTATTTGAGTTCTGAGTTTAAAATTAGAATTATTTGTTTTAGTTATTTTTTGTATTATTTTTTGTTTTAACATATAAAAAAATAAAAATAAAAATCAACACTCAAAATACAAAAAAGCATACTCACATACACGTGTACACACACACACACACACACACACACACACACACACGCACACACACAAACACAAACACAAGGGGGGAGAGGTACAAGTATGCCCAATTCATCTTAACCCCAAGACGAGGAAACCAAAACCCCAAAATGTCCAGTAGTATGCATGCAAAAACTGAAAAAATGTAATTAATTAAAATTAGAATTCTGAGAACAAAGTCAGAATTCTGAGTTTAAACTCAGAACTCAAATCTAATTTTCACATAGGCCCTAATCTTCTTCCGTACAATTTAGATAATGAAAGCACAAAAATATATCTGTAAAATAAGTGTACCAACAACTACAATAAATTCCTTCTTTTTGCTGATTTAAAAGAAAAAGTAGAATACTAAATGTATTTGCGGCAAGTCTAAGGTTAACATGAAATCTAAAATTCTTGACAAGAGAAGCAGTGGTTCACCGGTTCACTGCTAGTGCCTGAAAGATACAGGCTGACTTCTTCTCCGAGCTGTCAGCCTGCAGAGGAGAATATAATTACAACCCATTTCATGCCCATCACCGCCCCGGCCTAAATGAGGCCTCATGGCTGCAAAAGGCAGGTGACAGGAGAAGCCCTGTCACGGTCGGGGAGCCCTCATACCAAAAGAGACAAAACCTTTGAGTGACACCATGGCTGATCCCTTTATATCAGCGCACGGTGGAAAAGAAAACCACGTTTCACAGTCACCTTTAGCTTAAAGGGGCCGTATCGATATTCGATAATCGAAAGAGCGGTCTAGGATTGCCTCCACACGGCTCTCACAGACCGTGCCTCAACTCGTCGATTACAGACGCTCTGTCACGGCCCTCGGCGTCTGATATAGACGCACCCACAAGGCACTCACGTGCACACGCTGCCGGACCAGCTATCAAAACACACACAGAGGGAGTGTTACTTCATTCTCATTACTTCATTACTCCATTACTCTAACTACACTACACTAAATCTTTACATAGAAAATTCTGCTATGTTAATGTCCTGAATATCAAGTACAGCTCCTTTAACACATTTTTTAATTTATGGTCTTGTTTTGTATTATGTTCTGGTTCCTGTTTTATTGTGATAGTCTGGTTTTCTGTGCTGTCTTGTCTAGTTTTACTTCCTGTGTTTTCCTGCCCTTGTGATTGCCTGATGTTTCTCACCTGTTTCCCAGCCCTTGTGTCACCTGCTTCTCGTTACCTCGTTACCCTGTGTATTTAGTCTTTGTCTACCCCCTGTCCTGCGTCAGATCGTTTTGTGTTTGTGTCCTGTCAGTTTGTTCGTTCCTGTCAGTATTCCCTGCGGTCTCTGTGTTCGGGTTGGATATCCTGTTCTTTGGTCTCTCTACTTTTGGACTGAGTTTTTTGTCTGCTTTTGTTCTGGACTCTTTTGTATGAACTTTGTTTTGTTTTAAATAAACCTTCAAGCAACAAAACGTCAGCCTGCTCTCTTATGTTTGGGTCCTCTAATTCCCTGAAGCACAACAACCACGACAATATGTAAATCTGTTGCTTCCTATATAGTATAAATCAACAACATTTAATTTCCGGGATTGTTCAGGTGCCACCGGAAATTCCTCTGGATGTCTCATTTTCGGCTTGATGTCCATTACCTTACGCTTCCTTTGTGTTGACATTCTAAATTCTCTGGTTGATTTCTGAGGACTATGGTTAACTGCTGTTATCACCTTGCCATTAGCAAGAGGAGATATTCTTAAATTTGTCTGTCTCTATCACATCTTTGGTCATCAACGTCACCAGTGGAAGGTATCATGTCTCTGTGTAGTTTGGCAGAAATTTGGGCTGCAGTTGATTGTTATGTGTTAGCATATGCCTCAGCGTGTTCATCACACTCAGCTCCTCAGGTTCTGCTGCTCAGAGGTGCAGGGACACAGAGATACAATCACACACTCATACATGAGAGCAGACATGCACAAACATGCACAAACACAAACGGTCAGTGAAGAATTTCAAACTAACAAAAACTGCTGTGAAGTGTGGTTGGAAAAAAAACAGACTTCCCCATTCTGCGAAATGACTTTGAAGGGAATGACTTCAACTTGTCAAAGCAAGCGTATGGAGATAGTATGCGTAAGTGAACAAGCACGCTGTATTTTCTTTGTCTCAACTTAAGAAGGGCAGATAATAAGATCTCATGCCCTTGCCCCTTCTGTCATCACTCAGTCAGCCATGGCTCACACTTTATTTGCAGGGCCTATTTACTGTGTCAACACTACCTGGCAACTTACAGTAGTTACTGTATCTCTGACCATTAGTGGCACCCTCCAGAAGTCACATAACATGTCTTCCTTTTAAACATGATGTTCTTTTAACAATTTTATCAGTACATGATTCTTTTTTTTAACATGTAAACAAAATTAAGACTCCAGATCATGTCACTCTAAACAACCCAATTCCAAAGAAACATTTTAAATGCCCTGCATCACTACTCAACCTACTACCAAATCCCTGAATAGATTTTTTATAATTGACCTGTGTGTTTTAGCCTATATTTACAGGAGGGCAGTGTGGCGGTGTGAAATGAACTCCACTGACTCAACTGTTGAGCTGACTGTTATCTTTACATGTTGAATGAAATACTGTAAAATGTGTTTTGGTTTATATATATATCATGTACATTGAAAAATATTAATTTAAGGATATATTAAGTTATAGGACAGGCATGGGTATATGGTATACTTGAGGTATGTCTCATATACTGTATACCATTAACTTGGTAATGGCAAAAGGACTTTGAATATGTATCAACCTCTGACTGTTGTATGTTGTAATAGTTGAGCCGGCAAAAATAGATGTATACTTTTTTGTTATGTTAAACAGCTATTTTGTATACATTTGTTTCTGTATTTATTGCTTATTTAATTTATTTAATGTTTGTTTGTTTATGTATGCACCAACCACCAAGGCAAAAAGTGTTACTTACTTTGCAATAAACTCTATTCTAAATTCTGATTCTGATTCTGACTTTGGAGTTTGCAGGGTCACTCTGAAAGGTCATTTTACATCTGACCGTGTCACTCCACGCAAGTTGAAACATGACAATGCAAAGCCTCCCTGCCTGTTGCCCCCTCTGAACAGCACAGAAACAATGGATGAATGTGTGTGTGTGTCTTACCCGATGATGTAAGCCAGGACCCCCAGCTGGATCAGGCGGCACACCACTCCCACCCTCCTGTTCCTCACCAGCACCTGGCGCGGGGTCTCGTACTCAAAGAAGAAGTCAGAGAGGGCATTGCTGATTTGGCTCATCATCTTCTTTCACCGGCTGACCCGCAGAGAGGAGGGGAGGGTCTCTCTCTTTTCACCCCACTTGCATACAAACAGTCCACTTTCACATCTGCCTCTCGTTCCTCACTGGTGACCAAAGTCCTCTGCCTCCTCTCATACAGTAAGTAACGTATGACGTACTTCATCAGAAGTCCTGGAGTGGAGGACTTCCTCCCTCCCACTGCTCTCTCTCTCTCTCTCTCTCTCTCTCTCTCTCACTCTCTCTCTCTCTCTCTCTCACTCTCTCTCTCTCTCTCTCTCTCTCTCTCTCTCTCTCTCTCTCTCTCTCTCTCTCTCTCTCTCTCTCTCTCTGCACAGGGTCACTCTGTCACATATTCCCACTCACAGCACCACTGCATCTCCTGGCATTTCATTGCATTTCTCTTCCTTTTGTCTGTTTTACGCAGCACTCAACATTTGTGTAAAGACTGTGTAGGAACTCACTCTTGACTTAGTTGCAAATAACTCAACAGCTGCCACACATGCACTGGACCTCCTCCTCCTCCTCTGTGCAATCAAACCTTATCATTTCTACTGACACTCTCTTCCTGCCGTCCTTCCTTCCTTAAGCTCAACACAAACACACAGTTTGTACGCCACAGTTCAGCTTATTTGCCTACTCTCGTGTCACCATTTTTTAGACATTAAGCCCTCTTATGTTTTATCTTCATCCCCTGCAGGAAACACTTTGGGTTTTCACACCTCTTAGAAATCCAACTTCTCTCCTTTCATATACTGTGACGGGCTTTGCAATTCTAATCTTCATTCTTAGAGGAAAGGAAGAGACAAATGCACATTCATTCAACAAAAAATATATTTTCAGTATGAATACATTAAAATATTTAGAATATTACATAAAAGGTTTCCCATGTGTAAAATGTTTTTCTTACTTGCACTCGTGGTGCTTTCTAATCTCCACAGATTAGCAAATGGAACATCTTACTTTGGAATCATGTTTAATATCCAAATCTAAATCTGGTTAAAGCCTATTCCAAATGAATATCAATTGGAAATTGCCACAAAATGACCATGCTTAGAATTTGGTAGGATTGCAAGGATTTGGCAGGATTGTAAGGGTTTTGCAAGGATTGCAAAAAAAGAGGGCTGTATGACAATCTCAATACATAACCCTAACTGCTTTATAGGGACAATGCAATGTGTTCCAATTTGCACAAACTGCTATTTCCCAGGCAGGGATGTGCACAGACATTTGGAGTGGGTGTTGCTCTAACCTGGCAAAAATAAAAAGGCACCATCATTTCTGCTTCAAGCACTTCAGTTAAATCATGTAAATATAACATAAATGCTTTAAGACAGGGGTGTGAAACTCAATTTCACTAAGGGCCACACTGGAAAATGAGAATCATATCAAGGGCCAGACATGTATGGTTTATTGACGTGCTTTTATTTAATCAAAAAAGTAAAATATCTTTGACTGTATTATTGCATGTTTCATACAGCCTTCTCATATAGAGTTTGATCCACATGAAGCCTGAAGAAAAGTCTTCAAAAACGTTCCTTAGCCATCAACAAATGAATGCATTTTGATTACATTTTTTCAAAGCAGGCCATCACACAGCCAACTCACAACAGCCTCCTTCACAGGCCTGAGCATACAAACTCACTGGTTGTGTGGGAATTTCTGAGTCTCAAAGTTGGCAAATCTGCCAAATTCTGCTTTGAGTGTCGTGTAATTGCAGTTTGAAAACAGTTTCCCATCTTTTTGGTTTGTCGCACAACTAGGTGGGCTAAAATTTATTGTAAACCTAAGTTGATATGCGGTCCGGATCAAAATTTGCAAGGGGGCGGATTTGGCCCGTGGGCCTTGAGTTTGACATAAGCACTTAGTGAAATGATGTAAACATTATATATATATGTTTAAAGCACTTAAGCTAAATTCCGTAAACATTGCATATATGCTTAAAGCACTTGAGCTATGGCTATATAATGTCTACGTTATTTAACTGAAGTGCTTAAAGCATGTATGTAATGTTTACGGAATTTAGCTTAAGTGCTTATGGGTATATAATGTCTACGTTATTTAACTGAAGTGCTTAAAGCATGTATATAATGTGTAAACATTATATACATGCTTTAAGCACTTCAGTGCGTGTAATCATTATATACATGCTTTAAGCACTTCAGTTAAATAGCGTAGACATTATATACCCATAAGCACTTAAGCTAAATTCCGTAAACATTGCATATATGCTTAAAGCACTTGAGCTAAATTCCGTAAACATTACATACATGCTTTAAGCACTTCAGTTAAATAACGTAGACATTATATAGCCATAACCATTTCAGCTAAATTCTGTAAAACATATATGATATGGAGATTTAATTTGATTTAACTTTACTAATGATAGGCTAATGGTATTGATGCAGCCACAACAGCAAAAAAAAAAAAGAAAAGAAAAAAAAGAAAGAAAAGTTTATTTAGACTCTTTCTCCAGAGGGGCAGCTCAGCCAATCAGGGCAAATGGGCTGTTGCCCGGGCAACAATAGCCCATACCTGTGCATGCCCCTATTCTGAGGGATGTCGCAGAAAAATATTCTCTATTAGGAAACAAGGCTACAGCCATGCTAGCAGCTCTGCTTGGAGCTACATTGGAATGTACTCGCTCTCAACTTTCAACAACCAGCTGGAGTGAGATTCGATTCTTTTTTTCTTTTGGAGAACGCAAGTGGGGGAGGGGGGGTTGTATGATCTTAATTATTGGAGGTACAATATTTCAGGCGGAGGTAAACCAGTGTCATCACAATTACATTTATTTAGCTGACTCTTTGGTAACACTTCACAACTAGAAGAACACTCGGAGTGCAGACATCTACCAAGGCATGCCCTATCTCACAATGTTAATGCAGTGTGAATGTCCCCAGTCTGGAACAATCCTACCTACGACACCTTTAATGAGTAACTCCTAGTCACAAAATATAGTAGTCAATGATTAGTTACTGCCTGGGCAGTCACTCTCTCTCTCTCTCTCTCTCTCTCTCTCTCTCCTCCTCCCCAAGGCTGCTTGGTTTGTTTGGACTTTGGTTGAGTTACTTTTGCTTTCTTACATTGCTGCACCTTCACACATCCATGCATTACACACATTACTGATAAACTGACAGCACGTTTAACTTTGTTTATTTAAATAAATGTAATTAATTGAGCAAATGTGTGTTCTCCACATTTTGTCATACCTTTGAGCTAGGTCATGACAGTATATATACAATTGCCAAAAACATCCCTACTTTTATGAATCACAATTCCTCTGACAAAATCCTTTCTGATGAATGTGGGTGCCACGTTACAAAGAATTAGTTGCACAATTTCCTGTGTGTTACTAAATAACCTGTTGCCACTTGTTGGTGCTTCAACTGTTTCCTTAAATTTGACTAATGCAATATTCCAAAACCTTGAGTGGTTGTATGATGCGCTGTAGGTGTGAGTTGCACGGCCTGGACCATTATAGAGGGAAAGTCTATGCTAAGCTATTTGAGGACACTTTGTTCCCACTGGTTTTGGATGTAAATCCTATTGCTTAAAATCAGAACTGTGGACACACTGACCAAGTGTGTGGTTTGTATCCTATAATCTACTGGCTTGACCTCTGTGAGTTGATTCTGAAAGCAGTTATGAGATCTCGGAGAACTAAGTGACACAGAGCAGACTTCAGTTCACAATGTTCTGAAGGTTTAATGAGACACACAGGAATATATACAATTTCTATCAATCGCTCCATTCGAGTCGATGACGTGAGAGTAGATAGATAAGAAAGGGTCACCAGAGGAAGGTAGGATTGGTTCAAAGTATACAGATAAAGATGAGAGAGGCTTTGTTCAGTTTTTTACAGAATGGAATGTAACAGATTCACAAGGCCAATACTAATGTATCTGTTTTCCAATTCCAAACATTTGACAGGTTTTAGTTAGTCTATTGTTGAAAATGGCTCTCTCATGTTGTTATTACATGTTGAATTGAATATATTGCATGTAATTGATTAACAGTAGGTCTGGCAAATAACTCAAAAATGATAGTTTATTGATTTTTAGGGGAACCCTGTAGTGACAATATCATAATGTGTTATCATTTTACAAATGTCTGTGGTCTCCTCCAGGCAGATTAAGGTCCATGCCTAGTACTGTATAGAGTAAATCCAGCATGAGGGGCTCATCAGAATCAGATACAAACAGGAAACAGACACACTGACAGACAATCTGCAACTGGCTCCAAAAGCTGATTTACAGTCTGTCTGATTGTGAGGTAAACTCACCATGTTGCCATCTGGTGCCTATATTCAATACATAATCAACACAGGTGTGTCAGGATTCAAAAATTATAGAAGGTTATGGCTTGTGTCTTACTCGTCCGATGTCAGGCTTTTTCCCAGAGATGTATATCTGGTAAGACGTGCAGGCAATTCCATTTATTTACCTTGTGGACATTAACTTGTCCTCCTCCATTAAACCATTTACATGCACAACATATTCCTACAAAGCTGTTTATGGCTAATGAAAAATAATATTCCACTAATTTTTTTTCCACTTTTTTTCTCGATAGGTTTTCCACCATTGACCGACTTGTTTGACCATGTGAACCTTGCTTCCCTATTCAACCGCCTTCTTGAAAAGGTCAGTGTTGCGATATTTGCAAACATATCCAAAAAGCTGTTATCCAAGATATCCAAGTATTTCAAAGTAGGTGTGTTCCTTAGGGCTGTCAAAGTTAATGCAATAATAGCGTGTTATGGCAAAATCATTTCATCACCCCAATTTTTTATTTAAGCATTAACGCAGGTTCTGTTATGATTGCTAGTATGGACCATAGACTGTAAAAATAAAGTGATCAGTGACGTCACTCACATTGGTTTGTGGAGTGCCGTTTTGAAGCCAGGAGTTTGCATTTTGGCTGTCGCCATCTTGGCTATTTGGAGCCAAAAGTGATCATATTTAGACAAGAGGACGGATGTGAGAAGGATGTGGAGGCTAAGCCAGTGTCACGTATGGTTTCAATGGTGCTGTGCTAAGCTAGACGCTAAAGAGTGAAAGTTTCTGATTTTCAACTGGCTGACGCGAGTCATCCAGCAAAAATGTTCCGGTGTATAAACAGGGACCTCTGGGCACTGGCGCCGTTCGTTTGCATATATGGCAGTACAAAGAGCTGCTTGAAAATCAGTGGCTTTTCCCTAAAACGCTAGCGCTAGCAAGTTAGCCTTGGTTGGTAAGGTGCTACCAAACGCCAAACAAGATATTTTTAGGCCCCGTTCAGACAGTTCAGACAAAAACATGGACAATTTTCCAATTGTACTGGACTACATAGATAATAAAAAAGAGGGTAATTGTGTAGGGGGAATTGTTTTTTCAGCCAGTACCCTGGTGGTCACTACTGTTGGGTTTCAAAAAGTTAAAACAATGCTTATGTCTTAAAAACAATGTACTTTTGGCTCGGTTGTATTTAGTGCACACTACAGCTGAGGGAAAAGGATTGTTTCAATACTAATTACACTTAATCAACATTTCACTGCCTTATTCCATCTCAAGTTTCCAAAGAATGATTAAGTCATGACTGTCAATTTGCATACTAGAGGAGACTGGTCCTCACAGGAAAGGAAACTTTTGTCTCTGCCGCTTGGGGAGCCACTCCCTGCTGGGCCAGACTTGATTAGAACAAAGGAAATGCATATCTCTGTGAACTTGAATAGAATTGACACTACCATGATAAATGACCTTTGGTCCCGTTTACGCGAAGGGAAGACGCAGGTATTTTCCTGCGGTTTGGCCTCTCATTTACACGAAAACTCTGTTTTTATCACAGAAAACAATTCTTTCTAAAAACTCCGGCCAAAGTGGAGATTTTGGAAAACTTCGTTTGCACGTTTGCATGTAAACTGAGACAAACGGAGGTTTAGGCAGCCGAGAGAGAGAAAGAGGGAGTGATTTGTTGCTGTTGTTGCTATTTTCGAGATTGTGATTGGCTAACGTGGGCTTGAGCTTCTCGTTACAATGCCACCTACAGGTGTGGCGTGCTCTTAACGACATTGACAGCATATATACACAGGTACATGTAAACGAACACTTTTCTGAAAACGTAGAGGTTCTAAATGTCCATTTATGAAAATAGCCAGCCACGTGTAAATGTAGTCTTTGTCTGTGACCTGGAGTAAACCAGAATTCAGAGGTGTGTCCTTATCCTGAGAGGGTTTTCATTCAAGGAAACACCTAGCCTGGTAATACTCAGATTCTAGTCAGAATGTGTACTTCCCGACCTTGAATGTTGTGGGCGGGACTAAGTTCGGCTGGCATCCAGGCTAGGAAACACCCACAATTTCAAAGGAATATAGGGTGAAACTTTACAATGATTCTGGACTGTTTGAATGTGACTCCCGAAGGGGAGGCATGTTTTTGCAGTCCACTGCTGGCAGTGTTTTTATTGATGTATTGTTTTGTCATGTCATTTTCATCATGTTGTTTATTAAACCTTTTGCTTAACTTTCAATTGGGCCAAGCCTTTCTTCTTCCTCCTCAGAAATCAACCGATCACGTCTTTTATAATTTCTTAACACTACGCCAAAATTGCTTGACAGCCGGGCTTCGTTCCTAGCATGCACCGACCTCCTCTTGAAAACTCATGACAGTGCTTTGCATTTAGTACTGGCAGGTCTATGCTGTCCTCTGCTGGACAATACTGAAATGCAATGCACCTTTTAGTGTTGTGATTTCATCTTAGTGATTTGAATGTGGCATGGACATTCATTAATATTCTGTTATTGACAAAAAGCTAAATTATTGTCATTTAAACTTTAGTTTTTGTTATTTAATTATGACACAGTAAAAGCAAACATGTAAAAACATTGCATTTCCCTTTAGTTCTTTATCTAATTGGTTTTTCTTTAGGCATTTTACATCTTCCATAGAGATAGTTTAGACAGATGAGTGATATTTCAGAAACAAATAACATTGCAATCAAAGGGTGTTATTTGAGCACCATGACACACCAATGAGCTTATGTCATAATGGATGTACATGAGGCCTTATTATACACCCATGGATATACCATACACGTGTATGATTTTACCTGACAGTCCTTACTCGGGTTAAATTTTTACACCGATTCTGTGACGTCAAACATCTGCGCCGAATTAAACCACGTGGGGACGTTTTTGCAGAGGTAGCAAAACATCCGCAGTGACGCTTGCTCGTCTGTCAGTGAGCATGAAAAATACTTTTTTTGTTTCTTTTTGACATTAAAAAAAAATCTCAAGAAAAAAGCTACAAAGGTTTCGCTATCAGAGTCACTTTTTCTAGACCATGCCCAACGACCCCGACCCTCCTCCGGCTAAAAGATTCAAGCCGGGGTCTGTTTTCTTCCGTCAACATAAGAATAAACCTGGAATGCTGCTGCCTAGAAAGGGACATGTAACCACTCCGATAGACGTCCAGAGGAAACAGCTTCCAATCTACCAGGCGAAACCTCAGCTACTTAACCAACTGAGACAGCTTCACAATGCTATCCTGATAGGTAACGTTAAGGTGCTCACAGCTACAGTTAGCTTATTGCGGCTACAACGTTAGCACCTGCTTACATTGGATCTTCTGCACTTTATGTTGCAGTGTAATACTGACTATTCTGCTCAGTTTTCAAGTTGTATCAGTGTGAAAAATGTTGTATGCTTATAAGATTTGAAATATTAAATAATAGAAACAGAAAAGAAAAAAGAAAACTCTATTAAAGGGGAAATCCACTCTGAAATAGAATGATGTTGTCAGCTATGTAATGTTACAGTGTTTGTTGTCTGTTTGAAATAGGCTTTACTGCTGTGAATCTGTTTGAATTTGTTGAAAACTAACAACTTAACCCTTGTGTTGACTTCGGGTCACATTGACCCGAAGTCAACACATATGATATTTTTATATCAGGAAATATGGGACGTAGAAATAAGCGCTGAAAATGTCTAGAAGAAAAATTTAACAATTTAAAACGTTGGAAAAAGCAAAAACAAACTGTGAAAAAAGGCGTCAAAAACGTCGAAAGAAAAGTGTTTTTTTTCAAGGTTGACGGGAAGACAACACAAGGGTTAAATGATTGTTATAGCCTGAATTATTTTACCAACTAAATAAGTCAGCTGTATATCACATGTAGGTGAACATCGTGCTCAGTAAATGTCATTTCTACTCTACAGATTTATGTCTAACTTGACCCATTCTCTCTCATACATCAGGGGAGACTGGCTCTGGCAAGACCACTCAGATCCCCCAGTATCTGTATGAGGCCGGCATAGGACGAGCAGGCATCATTGCCATCACTCAGCCCCGGCGAGTAGCTGCTATCTCCCTGGCAGGAAGAGTGGCAGAGGAGAAGAGGACTCCGCTTGGCAAGCTGGTATGCACAATAGACAGGTTTCTCACATGTCTGCTTAGTCTGTTATAAAATATAAGCTTCAATGTGCCCTTTGGGGTTTTCTTGTAAACAAGCCAATCAAAGTTATGTTTACATTCATTGTCACCTAAAGCTTGTGTGTATCCATGAGGTCAAACAGACGTGTTGAATGCAGTTCTCCCTTCCTTTTTTTGGGCTGGGACGATATGCTTTTGTCCCGATTCGATTCTTTCACGATACATGGGTGCGATTCTAGAAGTATTGTGATTCGATAGTTTTGAGTATTTTCTAAAAATAATGCACATCATATGTCGGTCAGTCAGTCTCACATTTATTTCATTTGTAAAGAAGTACATAACATGGATTTTCTGCTTTCGGTCTTTTTTGCTGGCAACGGATATGACGTAGTCGCCATCAGCGGCAACTATATATATATATATATATATAGTTGCCCCCCCCCCCCACCCCTACTAGATATAGAAGTATCAGTACTTCATCAGTTGGGCTGTTAATAGTAAATCAACAAACTTCTTTTTTCAGGTGGGTTACACAGTGCGCTTTGAGGATGTCACCTCCTCTGAGACAAAGCTGAAGTTCATGACAGATGGCATGCTTCTGCGTGAGGCCATCGGAGACCCCTTGCTGCTGCGCTACACTGTGGTGGTCCTGGACGAAGCTCACGAGCGCACCGTGCACACTGATGTGCTGTTTGGCGTGGTTAAGACTGCTCAACGCAGGCGCAGGGAACTTAATAAGATTCCCCTGAAGGTGGGAGTTCTATTTGTCTGGACTTCACTGAGATATTTTACACTGGACTAATCCCTTCACTGCATGGGCTCATGAGATAAACAAAAGCTTGCTCTAGAATGATGCTGATTTTCTGCCTCTGCTGTGTTGATGTGTTTATGCATCTCCTTATATTCACCCAAACGCTTCTTTGTTATGTGTAACCTGCCACAGGTCATAGTGATGTCAGCCACGATGGATGTGGATTTGTTCTCTGAGTACTTTAACAAGTCACCTGTACTTTACCTGGAGGGCAGGCAGCATCCCATTCAGATCTACTATACCAAGCAGCCCCAGTCAGACTACCTGCAGGCTGCACTTGTCTCCATCTTCCAGATCCATCAGGTACACTTCAATCTTCGTGGAGAGAGAAAAGCCTTAACAGTTGTACTGGGTTAGTGAAGTCTTAGTTCCTCTACTGTAATGTATTTTTTTTATTGCAGTTGAGTACAAGGGATCCTAGCCATTTTTCTTATTTAATCAATCATGTGTAATCAGTTGTATTTCCAATTAAAATCAAAGCCAAAACAATAGACTCTCTTTCCTTTGGCATTATTATCAGTGTTGTGACCAAGTCATCTTTGCTCGAGTCCCAAGGTAGTCTCAAGTCATTTGGTCCAAGTCTCAAGCAAGTCTTGAGTTGTATTTTGGGAGTCAACTCAAGTCCCAATTTTTTTTTACACCCAAGATAAAGCACTCTTACCTGTAGTATCAGGTCTTTATAAAGAGAGAAGACAAGGTATTAGCAGCCCATCTAATACAATGGTTGGCCAGTTTATATAACTAATATAAGTATGATAATGAATTTTCTTCCGACATACTATACCATGACTTTTTTCAACATACCATACTATGGTGTATGGTGGCTCAGAGGTTAGTGCTACTCCAAATAGCACCAGCAAGTAGGCACTGCAGACTCTGACCCTGGTTCAGTCCCCAGTCTGGGTTGGGACTTTTTTCACATACTATACTATGACTAATCTGTATTATAATTATTGATATTCAGTAAAATTAATGTAATCAAAGCAAACTCATGACTACACGCAAGTCATCTGAGTCATCGCGCCCCAAGTCAAGTCGTGAGTCATTATCTTACTGGTCTCGCTTTGCCAGACCTTCCTCCACAGCGCTGCAGAGGAGGGTCTGACTAGTCCACACAGCATTCCGGGATGGGAAAACGTGCTCTGGTTTATTGGCATTTCTTTAAACCAATCACAATCGTCATTGGTGGAGCTAAGCACCGGACAGAGCCACGGTACTGCTGAAAAATAGCCTCGGGATGGAACTTGTTTTGGTGGAACATGTGTACGTTCAAAAGTAGTTTTAGTCGTGCAACAGAAAACTCAGATTGGACAGATAGTCTAGCTAGCTGTCTGGATTTACCCTGCAGAGATCTGAGGAGCAGTTAACCATAGTCCTCAGAAATCCACCGCAGTTCAGAATAACAACACAAAGAAAGAGGAAGGTAACAGACATCCGGCCAAATAGAGTGAAATCCGGCGGAATTTCGGAAGTGGAACGTCGTGGATGTAGACTATTAACTTACAAGTCCAAGTCATCAAAACAGTGACTTGAGTCCAAGTCACCAAGTATCAAGTCCACATCTCTGATTATTAAACACAAATCTGTGGGTAAACAGCATCCCTGGGTGCATGTTCATATACTGTGATGATGATCCTTCTGTACACCGGAACAGAACACGGTTTTGTTGTTTGCACACAGGAGGCCCCTCCGTCCCATGATATCTTGGTCTTCATGACGGGCCAGGAGGAGATTGAGGCTCTGGCGAGGACATGCCGGGACATCGCCAAGCATCTGCCCGACGGCTGTGGTCCCATGGTAGTTATCCCTTTGTACGCGTCGCTGCCCCCAACACAGCAGCTCAGGGTCTTCCAGCCAGCGCCCAAGGTAAAGGCAACAGTCAACATGCAGCAGAACCAGAGTAGTGTAGACAGAGAGACATGTTTGTGACTTTAAAAAAAAAAAGTAGCCGCATTGTTTTCAGACAGAGTATCTGAAATCTGTGCACTGCTGTTCTCAACTGTGTTTGTGTTAAAGACATGTCAATGTTAGCTTTACTGCTTAAAGGCAGAAGTGCCACATAATGGTGCCGTGTCTTGTCAGCTGTATGTATTGTAGTCTAATTCTCTGTTATTGCATACCTCATACGGAATGTTCTCCTTTCCTCCATCTTCAGGGAAGTAGGAAGGTCATCCTCTCAACCAACATTGCCGAGACGTCGGTTACAATCTCTGGGATCAAATTCGTCATAGACACGGGGATGGTGAAGGCCAAACGTTTCAATCCTGGTTAGATGATTCTGTCTTCACACACATTCTCATATCAGTATAACCTTTGACACAGCATTCTTATTGAATCACGGAACAGCTCATCATGACTAGTCATCATGACTACCTTTTAAAAAGAAAAAGAGGCAACCACGTTTTTTTTTTATCACAGACCAGTAGTACATTTCAAGTACTGTATTTAAGTACAATTTTGAGGGACTTGTATTTTACTTGAGTATTTCCTTTATAATTCTGCTCCACTATATTTCATGGGAAAATATTGTACATCACTGCATTTACTTGACAGTTATAGTAACTAGTTACCTTCCCCATTAAGATTTTACAAAGCTGTTGAAAGGCGTATGGAATGAAATGCATCAGTTGAGATTAAATCAGTGATTTACAACCTTTTTGGTTTGTTAGCTTTTTCAAAAAAGCAGTGTCTAGTTGGAGGCCCATTGTCATGTTTCAGATGTTTATGAGTCGAAATGACTGAGTGCCTCTCCAGACTTCTCAGGTGGTTTCATTTAAATAACTTTTTAAGGCCTAAAAAAGTAATAAAACGAAGTCTGACCAACAACAGCAAAGATGAGAGAAAGTAAAACAAGAATGTATACACATTTGTGAAGCTAAACTTTGCTCAAAATAACTCAACACACAGCCATTAATGTCTAAACCACTGGCAACAAAAGTCAGTACACCCCTATGTTAAATTCCCATAGAGGCAGGCAGATTTTGATTTTTAAAGGCCAGTTATTTCATGGATCCAGGATACTATGCATCCTGATAAAGCTCCCTTGACCTTTGGAATTAAAAAAGCCCCACATCATCACATACCCTTCACCATACCTAGAGATTGGCAGGGGGTACTTTCCATAAAATCATCTCTCAATGCAAATCAAACCAGCTATTAGGCTAACTGAAATAAAACCATGCCAATTTAACATAGGGGTGTACTCACTTTTGTTGCCAGCGGTTTTAGACATTAATGGCTGCGTGTTGAGTTATTTTGAGGGGACAGCACATTTACACTGTTATACAAGCTGTACACTTAATACTTTACATTGTAGCAAAGTGTAATTTCTTCAGTGTTGTCCCATTAAAGATATAATGAAATATTTACTAAAATGTGAGGGGTGTACTCACTTTTGTGAGATACTGTGTGTGTGTATATATATATATATATATATATATATACACACACACATACATAAAGTAGTTCAAATAGTCAAATGCTGCTTACACATTGTGGTGCCAATACTTTTATTTTTGATACTTTTAAGTACATTTTGCTGATAATATTTCTGTACATACTTTTACAGTATACTGTGTTTTTGTGGTTTTGTTATTTTGCTCTGATCTTATTGTCCATGTGTTGCTGTGTGACTGTCAGACAGCGGGCTGGAGGTGCTGGCAGTGCAGCGGGTTTCTAAAGCCCAGGCGTGGCAGCGAGCGGGTCGTGCTGGCAGGGAGGACTCTGGGTCCTGCTATCGCCTCTACACAGAGCCGGAGTTCGACAACCTCATCCCTATGACTGTGCCTGAGATCCAGAGGTACTGTAGCACACCTTCTGTTTTTCATACGGATAATAAAGCTCAGAATGTGCCGATCTGCAGCAATCTGAGTCTCTCCCACATGATGACTTATTTAGGTCAGTGTGATTGAACGGTCTGTTCTTGTGTGTGTGTGTGTGTGTGTGTGTGCTGCAGGTGTAACCTAGCCGGTGTAATGCTGCAGCTCATGGCCCTGGGGATTCCAGATGTGATGAATTTTGATTTCATGTCCAAGCCTTCTCCAGGTAAGATGCTATCGATCATGACTCACTCTGCACCTCTGGTCATCCAGGAGGGCTGCTATCTCGTAGTAACCTGCTATGTTTATCTCAGAGGCCGTTCGCTCGGCTCTGGAGCATTTGGAGCTGCTGGGCGCTGTAGAGAGGAAGGAGGGGCAGGTTTTCCTCACTGCTCTGGGAAAGAAGATGGCCAGCTTCCCTCTGGAGCCTAGATATGCCAAGGTAAAAAAGTGCTGGGACATAATATGACAAAAAGTGACAGCCACATGGTCACACACATAACCCAGATAGAATTTAGTGTAACATTTCCCTGCCTTGTTTGCTCCATCTCGCAGACCATCCTGTTGTCCCCCGACTACTCCTGTTCTGAGGAGATTTTGAGCATTGTGTCTCTGCTGTCAGTGGACACCGTGCTGTTTAACCCCCCTGCCCGGCGGGACGAGGTGCTCGCTGCACGCAAGAAGTTCTCCTCCAGCGAAGGAGACCACATGACGCTGCTCAACATTTACAGAGCGTTCAAGAAAGTCAGTGGTAATAAGGTGAGTCGAGCTAGATTAGTAGGGCAAGACAGTGTATGTGACTAGTGCTACGTTTACACGTGGCTGGCTATTTTCATAAACGGACATTTCAACCTCTCCATTTTCAAAAATAACATCGTGCACAGCTGTCAGTTTTCAGAAAAGTGTTTGTTTACACGTACCCGTGTATATATGCCAAGCTCAAGCCCACGTTAGCCAATCAGAATCCCAAAAATAGCAATAACAGCAACGAATCACTTCCTCTCTCTTCTCTTCCTCACTTCCTCGGCTGCCTAAACCTCCGTTTGTCTCAGTTTACATGCAAACGTGCAAACGAAGTTTTCCAAAATCTCCACTCTGGCCGGAGTTTTTAGAAAGAATCATTTTCAGAGGCAAATTCTCCGTTTGCGTGTAAACAAAGGGCACAAACGAAGGGAAATGTCTGTTTTTCAAAATAACCATGTACGTGTAAACGGGGTATAAGCTAAATCCAGAAGTAAAATGGTGTTGATGAGCCACCTTAAATCGGATGTGTTCTGTTTTAAGGAGTGGTGTCGGGAGAACTTTGTCAACAGCAGGAACATGGGTCTGGTGAAAGAGGTCCAGGCGCAACTCAAAGATATCTGCCTTAAGGTACACATCTGAAAATCCTTTGGAATACTGTGTATGTGAATGTTCTGTGTATGGCTTGACAATATTATCTGATATCACTATTAGTATTAATTGTCATATTTACCTTTTGTAACGATTAATGAAACAATGTCTTTTTAGATACATCTGTGCACGAGATAAAAAATAGTAAAATCAAAGTAAAATAGGCTATGTTTCACATCTTTTGCAACTATCAAACTAAGTCATAATGTGCCTACAAATAGACTATAAACACTTTTATGGATGCTATTATCTCATTTCATCAGGAGGATGTTTTACGGTATGGAGTAGGACTGCAACTAACGATTATTTTCTCGATTAATCGATTAGTTGTTTGATCTATAAAAATGTCAAAACATGGTGAGAAGACGTCCTCAAATGTCTTGTTTTGTCCAAAACTCAAAGATATTCAGTTGACTGTCACAGAGGAGAGAAGAAACTAGAAGATATTCACATTTAACAAGCTGGAATCAGAGAAATCTTATTTATTTTAATAAAAAAATGACTCAAACGATTAATCGATTATCAAAATAGTTGGCGATTAATTTAATAGTTGACAACTAATCGATTAATCGATTCATCGTTGCACCTCTAGTATGGAGTGACATTATTTGATGATTACGATTGTGTGCAGACTTCTGCGTCAACAGCAGCTAACATCCTGTTCTGCTTATCGATTTACCAGCTGAATTTGAAGCTGGAGTCATGTGGGGCGGACACAGGGAACGTTCGCCGCTGCCTTGCCCACGGGATGTTCGTCAACGCTGCAGAGCTGCAACCCGACGGCAGCTACTTAGCTCTGGACACCCACCAGCCCGTGGCCATCCACCCCTCCTCCGTCCTGTTCCAGGGAAAGCCGGCATACGTGGTGTTCAACGAGCTGCTGCACACCTCCCGCTGCTACATGAGAGACCTGTGTTTGGTGGATGCCGACTGGCTGCTGGATGCAGCGCCAGAGTACTTTGGCCGCAAGCTCCACCCCACCAAGAGCTAACCAATAGAGAAACAGGACTGGAGTAAATCTCTGCAAGGACACCTTCCTCGAATCACCCAGTGACAATAACACTGGAAAATGTATTTTCTTCACAAAGATGAATTTGGGATAAAGACACTTATTGATTTTCATTTCAAAGTGCAAATCAGAACGGAACCTTTTCTGTGTAGTAAACTTGTCTGGATTTCACTACCTCCCAGTTGACAAGCATTTAGCATGTGTCACTGCAGCACAAATCTGCATATTGAGGCCTCACAACTTTGACTTCCTGTAAGACTGTAATTCAGATTTTATAAATTGTGTTTCTTCTGCCTGGTAGTATTTCATCTTGCCATTTGGCCACCTGGAAGAAAGAGTCTTTTTTTTTTAAGTGTCATGCATCAATTCTTTCAACGTTTGCATGCAATTTAACAACACAGATAACCTCACAGGAGCAGTTCTTCAATAAGCATTGTCTGATATGATTTATATGTTCAATATGTCTGAAAACAAAAAACAAATCAGACTTGCTGAAATGCTACTCTCCGTATGTTAATCTCACAAGATAGTGTACTTAATTGTTAAGCCACCTATCCAACGCGATTCAGAAATCTATAGTAGACTGGAATGGTTCTTTTCAGTGTATTTTTGAATAATAATGACGAGTTAACCGTCTTTGAAATGTTAGCTTCTCAGAAGCTAAGTAAAGCAATCTTGTCTTAAGCTTTCCCACCATGTAGTCTGGGGTTTAAACAAAGTGGTCTTAAAGGGTTTTATATATGCAAGGGCGGTAGATTTTCCTAATCTATGAGGTTAGATAAACACAAGAAAATATGAAAATCACCAAAGTTGGAGTTAGAATATGAGGTTTTTACATGTCACAGTGACATGACTTCACTTTTATAATGCCTCTACATGCAGCACTTGTCTTGTCAGCCTGTGCATGCCTTTTCTCACATCTATGATTGTATCACCAGTTCCCCAAATACATGCACATCAGGAGAAGTAGCATGCCTTATTCTCCAGGTTCTACTTTTTGCTGTTGTATGTTACTCAGCCCCTACACAGACTAACCACAGACGTATGCTGACAAACATATGTATGCAATGCATGGAGATTATAGCTAACGATCTGATCCCTCAGGTCTTTCTTACTTTGTAGTATGTAAATCCCACCATGTTTAGGAATAGGATGGATTCTCTTGTCTTTGTCTTTCTTTTTTTTTTTACACTGGACTCAGGATTCTACATTATATACTGTAACCTGAATAAATTACATAAACTATTTGTAACTATAAAAAATACCAAACACCAAATGCATCTGAGGTAGAGAATTATCAGCCCATGCTACAACGAGGTTGTGTGTTTTTTTTAGTCCCAAAGGAAAAGTAGACCATTTAGGATCTGCATGTTATAAAGTTTGTAAGATTATATGCACGCCTTTGATGATGAGTTTATTTTAAGTATACTTAATATGATTTGTTACATAACCACTATTGGTATCATTTCTAATAAAAATGGAGTCACTGTCCAGCAGAACAAGTCTACATGTAGCGAGTAAAGATTCAGAGGCACAGGGGGATTTTTCACTGTTTGGCTTTGACACAGTTATGGTCCCATAGTCCATATCTGTGAGTACCAGATCAGATCTAAAAACGTTCAAAATTAGTGTTTTGGATGTTACAGAAAGCGTAATTCACTACTAATTCCAGCCATTGTCATTTAGTCATATTTAAATTCACATTTCCAAGTTATGCAAAATTGGATGAACAGACAAGTGATACTTTGGTCTGGTGTATTGATGAATTAAACAGACAGAGCATTGACATGTATTTACAACTTGGTAATATGATCTGATGACAATACATTTATTTCACTGATTTGTTTTATAAGTGAAGTGTTGCTGTCCTGGGTTAGTTGTTTGACAACAGCTCCATCTTCTGGCAGCAGGGCTTCATGTCTAAATGATGCAACTCATTACCCTAAGAAAATACAGAATGATGTAACCCCTTCCTCCAGGATGTCCATGTCCACTGTAGCCAGACACTCATTTTATGTCATGGATTTAGATTTGATGGCGCAGCTGATCTTGTGGGTTAGAAACCATTCTAAAATGTGTGAAATTATATAAGAGACAGCCTATTCTTGTTGTCATGATGCTGGCCTTATTTGTATTTTTGTGTCCTGTCGTCTCCCAAAACATGTCGGTTCCCGAACGTTTTCACGTGAAGGACTGCTAAACTGATGCAAACGAGACCACGGACCCCCATTGATAAGATTTTGTCCCAGGGTCCCCCATCTGACAGGATTTTTGCTTTTAGATGTGTTATTACAGAAAGTGTATGAAACGCATGATCAAAATAGTCATCCATTCAGAAATCAGAAAAGGGTTTATTACCAAAGTAAGTTACACTTACGAGGAATTTGCCTTTGTGGTTGGTTCATACATAAACAAACAAACATATTTAACATGAATATGAAATAAACAATAAATACAGAAACAAATATATACAAAATAGCTGTTTATCATAAGAAAAAGGAGGCTGAATGGATTGAGTGCAGTGGATTATGTCATTTTATGGATGGAATTATAGTGAAAATTATATTCATATAAAATATATAATATTCCCCTTTTGCTGGGGACCCCCTGGAACCCCCTCAAGGACCCCTGGGAGTCCCCGGAACCAATTTTGAAAACCACTGCTCTAGTAGACAGATGCTGCATTTACTTTCTATGATAGAGGGAGAGGTCTTATAATACATTCATGGGAGAGACAGATATACAACAGGTAACCTTCTTTATCAAGCCACAGGGGGCGCTGTAGGATAGGCTGTGACCATGTGACCGATTGTGGTTGTGACATCATCACCTGGCTGTAACTTTTAGAAAAATATTAAATTTTCTTTATTATATTACATTATACTACTTATTCAAATAGCTGTGGTCGTATTTAAAATTTTCTAAAGACACATTTGTTTTATTTGTTTCGTTTTCAAAGTAGTATTTCCGGTGTAAAGGTCATATTACGATAGGTCAGGGTGTCCTTCCACACGTGTTTTCTGTAAGCTTCCAGAAGCAGCGGTAACGGGTAGTTAGCCGGTTGTTGGATTCTGTCAAACTAATTTATTTGTCGTTACACGCCTTAATATTTTCATACAGTCATGCTAAAGTCAGTTGTCCGTGCGGTGGGAGCCGCTGTTCGCCTTTCTTCAGCCACCACGTCCACAGCCAGAGCTCTGCCACTCAGCTGCCCGACACTGCGCTCTCCAAGTTCGGCAACAACTCGGCCCTTCACCCGGTCTCTCTGGATGCTGAATAACAACGGAGCCTCGTCAGGATACAGGCCAAAACTGTTTAGTTCAAAAATGTTGAATCCCTCGGTATCGTGTGGATGTGGAGGACTGCACACAGAAGGTAACTGAGATAAGAACGTTATAGCTTGCTTCGTATCAGGCAATGTTAACCTATACGTTAGCTACATCGTGAGAGAAACGCGTAGCTGAGTGAGTTTATAATTTCTAAAAATACTTAACCCCTTGAACACAACACTTTAGCCTGTCAGAAACGTTAAGTCTGCACTCGCTTTTACGAACCACACAATTACGTGTGCATCCTCTCACTGTAAGCAGTTAATTTAGCATTCACCTTGAAAGATAGTTATGTGCAGCTGTCACCCCCAGAACAGATCAATAGTAACGTTAACACGATAACTGTCAAAATAAGAAAATAAAAAACAATAATTAAAAACTCAAAGAAGTCTTGTCAGTGGCATGTGTGAAATAGCACGAGTGTTCAGGTTGAGGTTAAAAGGTTATTCGCTGGAAGATGAATGAGAAGTGACGTGAAGCATCTTGGACATCCATCTTTCTATTAACAATTGTGTTCTGTAACGTTAGTGTTTGAAACCTCCTCATACATGTCGCTGGTTGTGATCGTTTAGAATAATTGTGGTGTGTTGGTACTTCTGGACGTTACTGGACTGTTTTACACGTTTACACTTGAATACGTTTTCTCTAAGAACCGACTATAACAAGACATACGATATAATAAACTAATATAACTAAGAAATAGTAGTAGTACAAATTATCTAAGAGTGTAAGACTCACACAACTATATCAAATGATTCACATTAAACACTAAACACTTTATTTACAATGAAGTCACAAAATATATAGCCTACTTTATTACATGTTAATTGGCGCACACAACCTCCTACACAGCCAGCAAGACAAGACAGCGGACAAAAACTACAAAACTAAAGAGCCAATATACCATTTAGCCACTCCAAGTAGCTGATTTGGCTCCTGACATTCTAATACACATGCTGTCCAATCAAATTGAGGGTGCTTGAACTATGTCAACATTCTTAACAAATTGCAGTTACACAGTAAAATGATTTAACATGTATCAAACGGTGTTAATTATCAGCCTGTACATATCCTGTTAAACAGTTGAATTTTCACTAGTATAGTATAGTATATAGTACAAGTATAGTAGCATTGTGTGTACTGTGTGGTAGCGACCCATGATGGAACACTGGCACAAGCTAACATCAGGAATCACAATGAAAAGTTGTCAAAGGGAAATAAGTGCTCTTGGGATTAACTTGTCAAACCAAGAGCAGCAATGGAGCCTTGCTGTAGGCATGCCAGCTGGAGACTGAGAGGGAAGGTTGCCTTGAAAGCTTTCTGCAAGCTGTTTAGAAACCAGTTACCCGGGCTAAAGCCAAGCTAATGAAACTTGCATTGCAGTTGATGCAGGATAAGAAAGATTGAAGTTTACCACTACACACGTTTTTTTTCATAATTGCATAACCTTGGTATACCTTTACAACAGGTGACAAAGCTTTTGGCGATTTCCTGTCTGATGAAATCAAAGAGGAGAGGAAGATCCAGAAAAGCAAAGTCCTTCCTAAGATGTCTGGAGGATGGGAACTGGAGATGAACGGCACCGAGGCTAAACTCACGAGGAATGTTGCTGGAGAAAAGTAAGGCTGGCGCACTTGGTGATTATCCAGTCCTTGTTGACGCATGGACACACTAATGAGCTCTTGTTCAATTCAATTGTATTTATAGTGTCAAATCACAACAGGAGTTCTCTCAGGACACTGTACAGATGGAGTAGGTCTAGACCACACTCTATAATTTACAAAGACCTAACGATCGTTCCCCCGAGAGCAAGCATTTGGTGCAACAGTAGCGAGGACTTTTTACAGGCAGAAACCTCGGACAGACCCAGGCTCTTGGTAGGCGGCCATCTGCCGCTGCCGGTTGGGACACAGAGACACTGATACAGATGTTCTGTCCTCTTTTTACAGAATCACGGTCACATTCAATGTCAATAACAGCATTCCTCCTAACTTTGAGGAAGAGGCAGAACAGGGACAGCAGAAGCCAGCGGAAGAAGAGGTGAGTTCCAACAAAACCTGTTTGTGATTTAAAAGATGTCTGTGAAAATGTAAGCAGTCATGACTGCATTGCCCTGGGTAATTGTCTTCAAAACACAAAATGACTGATTTAAAGCTGTGGAAATTAAAATATAAACATTGTAATGATTATAACTTGGTTTCTCTTTACAGGCAGACATTGTGTCAACACCCAACTTTGTTGTTGATGTAACAAAACAGGGTGCAAAACATTCCTTGGTGTTTGACTGCCATTTTCCTGAAGACGAGGTAAGCACAGACTGCATTCGTTCACACCGACGTTAACGTGTCAGACGTAAAATATTGACAGCAGCAGCATGTCTCTGACCTTACACTCTGACAGTTTGAGTTTAATAGAAAAGCTGGATTTGCATTTTATAGATGAGCCATGGTGAAGGAGAAGAGGAAAGCGACATCTTTGCCATTCGTGAGGTCAGTTTCCAACCTGAAGGAGACTCAGAGTGGAAGGAGACCAGCTATACACTCAACACAGACTCTCTGGACTGGGTAAGATTTGAGACAGTGTACAGTATATTTAACTTTATTTATATATCACTTTTTTTTTTTAACGCACAGTTACAAAGTGCTTAACATATAGGATAACAATACACTTAGAGTAAACAGAATAATAACTTAAAGGGGAACTTCGATACTGTTCAAACTGGACCCTATTTTTCCATAACCAATTTATATTTCCACAAAATTGACATGAATAATCATAATGGTATCCATGCCCCATGTGTGTGTATGAGTCAAAACAAAATAAAGTTAAAACTTGTTTTGAACAATTTCTTTGTCATCTGCAGATTGATTTTAAGTAGTGGGAGAAAAAAATCGATTTAAATCTTAAATCGGATTTTTTTTTTTTTTTAAATCAGGGATTTTTTTTTTAGGCCATCTCGCCCAGCCCTACTACATACAGTGCTAAGCATAAGTGAATACATCCATGCTAAAGTTGACTAAAAAGAGGAATTAAAAAATCATCTTTTGGAAATTGATCGTAATACCTTAATTAAAAAATGAGGAAAAATCCAACCTTTAAGGACACCAATTTTCTTTGTGAATGAATAATGTATCGTGAATAAATAAATGTTCTTCCTTAAAATACAGGGGGCATAAGTATACACACCCCTATGTTAAATTCCCATAGAGGCAGGCAGATTTTTATTTTTAAAGGTCAGTTATTTCATGGATCCAGGATACTATACATCCTGATAAAGTTCCCTTGGCCTTTGGAATTAAAATAGCCCCACATCATCACATACCCTTCACCATACCTAGAGATTGCTGCGTTTTCATGTGCTGGGTAATGTCATGTTTCCCGCCGTGCGCTACGTTAAAATCAGTGCCTTCAACTGCCATTTTTATCGGCTCGCTTTCGGGTCTGGACTTTCTGCGAAGCTCGCGCAGAGATCAACTGCACAACTGGGTTATAGGTTGCCAGGTTGAGGTGACAAACGGGTTGAAAATTGTATATGGTGTGTGGATTGTGTGAATGGGATGCGTTTCATACCAGATCTGGCAACTGGTCAACAGACAAACATATTGGTCCGATTATTTATAAAGGAGTTTGGGCCATGCAAATGACAGGAGTTTCCCGGGAGAAATAACAAACCGGGAGGGGTCCGGGAGATAGGGCTAAAAAAAACGGGA
Organism: Sander lucioperca; assembly: GCF_008315115.2. NCBI lineage: Eukaryota > Metazoa > Chordata > Actinopteri > Perciformes > Percidae > Sander > Sander lucioperca. Next base: position 6,583,328 of record NC_050185.1, read on the forward strand.
GAAACCCAGGAAAAACGGGAGTGTTGGCAGGTATGGCTTAGTGTTATCTAAAACATTTTCACTGACATGGCTGAATTTTTAGATGATTTTGTGGCTGCAGGGCTCTCACTCAATACTGGACCAATTTCAAAGAATGTTCATGAATCACCATTAGTCACTTTGAAAAACATGGGCAAATATGGTCGAGGTTGAAAAATTCTGAAGTTCCAGTTGAACACTAATAATAACAGTTAATGAAGATGATGATAGCTGCGTTTTAATATGGGTCATTTTAACTGATGCCAACTTAATTGCTGTTGTTTCTCAGGCTCTGTATGACCACCTGATGGACTTCCTGGCTGACCGGGGGATTGACAACACCTTTGCTGATGAACTGACTGAGCTGAGCACTGCCGTCGAGCATCAAGAGTACATCAAGTTCCTGGAAGACCTCCAAGGCTTCATCAAATGTAACTAATGTTAGATTTAAGCTAAATTTCACTTTTCTTCTATACACATCCTGGCAAAGTTGGAGGTATGGCATTACGATAAGATGAAAGCGAATGTTGCAGCACTGATCGATTTGATTGATACCTTTGGCACTCTAAAGAGACTGATGAGTACTTGCTTAAGTGTCTGTGACGTTGAGCCATGTTGCCAGCTGTTGTCACATTAGTACATGGCTGCAAATGTCTTCTTTTATTAAAATGTGACTTTATTTTTCTGTAACTTAAATTATATAGTTTAAATCAAATAATGAAGGTCATGACTGCAGAAACCATCATCACAAGAATTGTCTCTTAATTGTAGAGTTCCTGTTTTAACTGCAGTGGTATGATATGATCCAGTCAGTATTTGTGAATGTCCAGCTATCCTAAAGCCAATAAATGGGGCACCTTGTCAAGATGTGAACTCGAAACAAAAATTCCACAAAATGTAACGGTTTACACAATCAGTCCTCACTTCAACAAATGGGACAGTTTCTTTGTTTTTAAAGCTGGAGTCTTACTTCTAGCTGGCTTAGCAAGGGAGTTGATGTTGACTCCTAGTGGTCGGACTCTGTCAGACTATAATATGTGAAGTCTATATTTGAATGGCATACATGTGGATGTCTACAGAGATAATGAAAGATCAGTGTTCAATAAAACTGTTTCATATTATATCATATATTTTATGTATTTCTTTATGTCAAGTATATCAGTCAGTTACATCAGTTGTTACTTCTGCTGCAGAAGTAGCCAAATTGCACTTGTTAGAACACAGCAAAATACTTTAAACCCTTTATGGATTTAGCCTAATTTGAGACTAACATAGTTTTAACTTCTGGGTTTCAGGACTAAATTAAACTAAGTGTAAGCTAAGGATTGAAAAAATGCTGAATATTTCTTAATGATTAAAAAAAAAAAGAAGGAACTAAAAAAAACTAACAAACCAATCCGGCAGCGGTAGGCTAGCAGCTCCCATGTTCTGTGATGTCAAATTATTCTTTTGTCAATGGAGTCTGGAAGCTTCAGTTCCCCCAGCGTAAACGCCGTCGTGCCTGTCCTTTGTCTGCTTCTCCAAACTGGGGGCACACCGACCGCCATCTACTGTAGGTGAAACACTATGGTTGAGTAGCTCATACAACCCCACTTCAAAATATCTGAACTATTCCTTTAAGTCAAGCCAGTTCTCTTAACGTTGAATTTGCAACATTTTCTCTGTTAATCTTGGGTAAAAGTAAAAAGTAGGGATGCACCGAATCCAGATTTTTGGGGTTCGGCCAAATACTGAATCCACTGGTTAAGATTCTGCCGAAACCGAATACCGAATCCTACTCCCATCCTCAGTCCATTAACACAGTAAACACATGAATGAAGTAAACAACGTCCACAGCCTCTAAAATAGTTAAATGTAACAACTTAATGTTGAATTCACACGCTCTTTTCACATTGTAGCAAAGCACATCGCTATTGCCAGATGAGTGACAATTTTGTTTGACAGAATTTCGCTAACCAGTGTATGATGAAGTCATGTTGGGTGGGTGAAATTAGAAAGCTAACGTTAGCTAACGAGCAGCAGCTGGCCGTTCGGTCGCTCCGCTCCCACTGTAGAGAGACAGCCCGGGAGAGGCACTGTCTGGTTAACACAAGTTTTTTGCCGTTACTGTCCGTCCTTTGCCGTACCTGAAGTTGCTGCATTTTGGCTGCTGTCTGTAGATTCCTTCATGCACAGCTCGTATTCTTTCGGATGTTTCATACGCAAATGTTTTAACAGCGGCGATGTTGTGTATTGTTTAGGGTCCTTGCCACCACGAGACAAATCAGCGTTGCAGATTGAACATGTAGCTCAACTTGAATGGCCTTCTTTTGACTGAAAGTACTGCCAAACCACTTTTTCTGCTCACGTGTTCCATTTTAACTTTCTCACAGCCTACTGAATTGAACGGTCCACCTACGTAAACACCTTCCCTTAAACAACAACGGCGGCGTCATTACGTCGACCAGCGTAAGGTTTGGTGGAAAACAATTTTAAGGTTCGGCAGAAACTGAACCCCGTCAAAAAGCCCAATATTCGGCCAAATCCGACCCTGAATCCTGGATTCGGTGCATCCCTAGTAAAAAGGAAAGGATAAGTTCCACACCACTGAATTAGTTCTCATCTCCAGACTCAATCAAATATAGTACCATGCAAACCAGCATTGTGTATATAATTTATCACAAAAGTAATACAGTGTCTTCCAAATTAAGATCCTTTTCATATTAAGTTTTTTTAATCTTTGCGTGTCCCCAAGCCCAGACAGTGATTCTTTGTTGAGCTGCAGTTGGGGGATAGTAGCATTTTGTAATAAAGATTTTGAAAGATACTTTTATTTATTTACCAAGTCATGCAGCTTTAGCCTCATATTCAGTTTAAATATTGGAATATATATTTGTACACAGAGCGAGGACTGTGGGTTTTGTCACTAGTAAGCACATTAAGAGAGGAAGTCTTAATGGCCAGTATGAACAGGGAAAATATTTCCCGCCAGGCAAGCAAAACCTCTTTCAATGTCCACATGGGCACCAGACTGTTGTTTTTAGATGTGTTAACCTATGCTTCAAGCACAGTATTAATGTAGTCAATAACTTTGCACATTCGGCTACTTGAAATGTAAATGGTATCCTAGCTAATCCTAGCCTACTATGTATATTTACTTTAATATGCTATAAGAATTTTTGTTCTACTTTACCAACCTAAAAATATGACATATTAGGTATGAAGTCATTTTTTGAGGATTTCATAGACCTTAATAGTAAAGATATTTCCTCTTAGGATTGGTCTATTAATAATTACCGTCTTCAGTGATTGGTGGAACGAAGGACTTTACCACCATAGGAAGTTGACCCAATGATAGTATGCTGTTACGCAACAGTCCAGCATATTGTCCAGAGCTGTGGAGTTGAGGGAATCAGTTGTCTCTCAGCTGACAGATGAGGGACCTCGGTGCTGTTAGCAAGCTGCACTTCTTTCAGGAGGTATTGGAATATCTGAAGAAGAGGAGGGGAGGAGGGGGAGTCAGCTGAGGAGAAAGTTCACCGTTTTGGCAGACACGGCACTGAAGGTAAACGCACCATGGCGGGCAAAGGGAGAGTTTGTTCCGCCGGACAGAGCCAGCTCCAGGACTCCTCAGACTCTGACTCGGAGGCTCGGGTGGCAAGTACCGGACCGTTCGCCGGCTCCTTCACCTGCACCCAGGTCATCCACAGCGGACACTTCATGGTGTCGTCCCCCCACAGCGACTCCGCGCCGCGCGGGAGGAACAGCGGTGGAACAATGAGATATGACTTCGACACGGTGAACAGGACGTGGTGCCAGACGTACCGGTACGGCCCGCAAAGCTCCGGGAGCCTGAGCATCGACCCCACTCTGACCCGCCTGTTTGACTGCATGTCCCTGGCCTACAGGTGGGTCCCTATTGTCTAACGTTAGTTAGTGACAGGAGGATAAACCCACCTCAGAGCAGTTCAACTTTTAAATATGCAAATGTCCTCTCTATAATTAGTCTAGTAGAACCACCTTTTTATTTCAGATAGCGTTTTCATTTGCAGGAAGAAATCTGTTTGAGCGCTCCTGCATCATGAGAAAGTGGGAATTTTAGAAGCCAGTCATTTTCCTATTATTAAAAAGTTAAATTAGAGTTATTATAAAGTACAAGTTAATAGTAAATATTGAACCTGCAGGCTATAATTCATATTTATTTCCCTCTGCAGTGATCTCCCTCTGTAGCTCATAATTTACATGTTTTATGAGCCACCCATTGTGTACACCAAGAGCTTCACATAAAAATATCTGTGTTTCAACAGGTTTCGCTTTTTAGTTAGTTAGTTAGGGGTTGGGTTGTTATGTGAGTGTTGGAAGAGGGATTTTGCTGTCTCTTGTGCAACCGCTTGGAAAATCTTCACTGAAAACTGGACTTTGATTCTAGTTGGCAGCATTGGAAAGGTTGCAGTGTAACTGAGGGGAAAGGACAGAATAACCTGTAATGATGCCCCTGGCTATACTTCACACCATGCGTATTTTAGGTTAAGTGTTCATTATTATAATTCATTACACATAGACCTTGTCAATTGTGAGTCATAACATCCAAATGGGTATTTTAGTGTTTTCCGCTGATTATGTCGAAGAACAAGCATGTTTTTTTTCTTAACTTGATTTGGTTTTTCTGATTTAAAAGAAGTGTGCTTGAGAAAGTATAACTTTAGCCCTGTTTTAACGTGTTCTTAAGAGCTGCCATCAACCTTTGGCCTAAAGAAGATGTTTTTCCTGACTCTGTGCCAATTTGGTATTCTTTTTTTTTTTTTATAGATGATGCTTGCACAATAAACCCTAAGCCAGGCGTGGTTACCAGTACAGTACAACAGACCACAATACTTACATTTCCATGTAGGGCTTTCACATTAAGGACATGAAGAACTAAAAAAAATATAAACTCTGTACTGTGTTTTTTATTTATCTAAGTGTCACATGGAAAGTATGTACAGTATTATGTGTAGCAAGAAGACTGTGTTAGTGCCAAGTACTGCCCTGCTGCACAGTATTTATCATTAACCAGACTGGTGTTAATTGGTTCTTCTCCTAATAAGTGTTTCCTGTAATTTGCCTTCTGTGCTGTTGTGGAGTGTGTGACATGCAGCGTTTTTCACTCCATTAAAAGCATGTTGAAAATGATTCCCCAGGCTTCCTAGCAACGCCCTGAGCACCTGACATTAGGAGGCCCTCTCTCAGCACTCGGCGGGCTGAGGGACACTGGGAAACGTGCAAACAGCCTGACAGTGTGCTGGGGGAATAAGCTGATTGGGTACTATTAGTCAAAATCAGGACAGATTTCCAACAGGGGTGAGGCGGTGGGGCTACTGAACATTTTCCACCGTGTCAACTTCCATCTAAAGAGTATCTAGTTGAGCTGCAAAGATGAATCAGTTAGTTGTCAACTATTGAATTAATCGCTAACTATTTTGATAATTGATTAGTTGCTTTTTTTTATGAAAAAAACACAAAAATTCTTTGATTCCAGCTTCTTAAATGTGAATATTTTCTGGTTTCTTCACTCCTCTGTGACAGTAGACTGAATATCTCTGAGTTGTGGACAAAACAAGACATTTGACAATGTCATCTTGGGCTTTGGGAAACACCGATCAACATTTTTTTCACAATTTTCTGTCATTTTATAGACCACACAACTAATCCATTAATCAAGAAATTAATCTACAGATTTAACTAGCATGTAAATGTAGTCGTTAGTTGCAGCCCTGATCTGATCTTTACTTCCCATTGTTTTTGTTCCGCTCGTGGAAACGGACACATTTTATAATCAAACCGTAAATGATTTGCTATATTACATTATTGCTGAAAGATATTGATATTACCCTTGAAATCATTATCCAAGGAATTCCACCATTTGACACCACATACTGAAATACACATTTGCTCTAAAGTTGTTCGTGCATACTGATATTTCAAATTAAATTACCTTCTATGATCCTCATTTTTATGAACTAAAAACATTTTTTTTTTGTATATTTTCTGGTAATAATCTACCCAACAAAGTCTGTAGTTCAACAAGGTCTTTACGTTTCATGAACCCTGATTTGATAAACATTGGTGCATCGGTGTGTACTCTGTAATCCACTTTATGTAGAATTCATACTGCTCTATTCTGTAAAATGAACAATGGCTCTGTTAGTTGCGTATGTGTTCCCCCCACACTTCTCTAGTATCTCAGTAATCTAGTCATTTCTGCACGTCTGTCTGTCCCTCTTTCATTAGTTCATTGAACATCACCCTTTTTCCATACCCAAATTGTATATTTTTTTTAGATTGATGGTGTGTTTTGTTTGCAGTGGTAAGATAGTCTCTCCCAAGTGGAAGTCTTTTAAGGGTCTGCGGTTGCTGTGGAGGGATAAGATCCGTCTGAACAATGCGATCTGGAGAGCTTGGTTCATCCAGTGTGAGTCCACCACTCCTCACCTCCTCTCTCTGCTGCATAGACAATCTTTAACACCTCTCCACTGTTAATGAAGATACATTAGTCTTGAATGCAGCAGAAATTAAGACACATCCAAGGCGAAGAACAACTAAGTGACTGAACATAAATGAGGAGTCAAACATGAAGACATCATAGTAAAGTAAAACATATATATTTTCTGTTCAAACGGCCAGAAACCTGTTGACGTTGTTGCTCTGTATCTGCTGTGTTTAGATGTGGAGAAGAGGAAGAACCCAGTGTGTGGCTTTGTCACACCGCTGGAGGGCTCGGAGGCAGATGCACATCGAAAGCCTGAAGTGAGTGATTTGGGTTACAGGGGAATGCATTTTTTTTTTTATCAAATCGAGCTGTTGAAGCACAAGCTGGCTTCATTTGTCATTGACACACAGCACTGGGTACCGATTTCAATACTTTTTTTTAAATATTATTTTTTGGGCATGTTAAAGAGAGAGAGGGGGAATGATATGCAGCAAAGGGCCGCAGGTCGGAGTCGAACCCGGGCCCGCTGCGTCGAGGAGTAAACCTCTATACAGTGGGGAGAACAAGTATTTGATACACTGCCGATTTTTCAGGTTTTCCTACTTACAAAGCATGTAGAGGTCTGTAATTTTTATCATATGTACACTTCAACTGTGAGAGACGGAATCTAAAACAAAAATCCAGAAAATCACATTGTATGATTTTTAAATAATTAATTTGCATTTTATTGCATGACATAAGTATTTGATCACCTACCAACCAGCAAGAATTCCGGCTCTCACAGATCTGTTAGTTTTTCTTTAAGAAGCCCTCCTGTTCTCCACTCATTACCTGTATTAACTGCACCTGTTTGAACTCGTTACCTGTATAAAAGACACCTGTCCACACACTCACTCAATCAAACAGACTCCAACCTCTCCACAATGGCCAAGACCAGAGAGCTGTGTAAGGACATCAGGGATAAAATTGTAGACCTGCACAAGGCTGGGATGGGCAACAGGACAATAGACAAGCAGCTTGGTGAGAAGGCAACAATGTACTGTTGGCGCAATTATTAGAAAATGGAAGACGTTCAAGATGACGGTCAATCTCCATGCAAGATCTCACCTCGTGGGGCATCAATGATCATGAGGAAGGTGAGGGATCAGCCCAGAACTACACGGCAGGACCTGGTCAATGACCTGAAGAGAGCTGGGACCACAGTATCAAAGAAAACCATTAGTAACGCACTACGCTATCATGCATTAAAATCCTGCAGCGCACGCAAGGCCCCCCTGCTCAAGCCAGCGCATGTCCAGGCCCGTCTGAAGTTTGCCAATGACCATCTGGATGATCCAGAGGAGGAATGGGAGAAGGTCATGTGGTCTGATGAGACAAAAATAGAGCTTTTTGGTCTAAACTCCACTCGCCGTGTTTGGAGGAAGAAGAAGGATGAGGACAACCCCAAGAACACCATCCCAACCGTGAAGCATGGAGGTGGAAACATCATTCTTTGGGGATGCTTTTCTGCAAAGGGGACAGGACGACTGCACCGTATTGAGGGGAGGATGGATGGGGCCATGTATCGCGAGATCTTGGCCAACAACCTCCTTCCCTCAGTAAGAGCATTGAAGATGGGTCGTGGCTGGGTCTTCCAGCATGACAACGACCCGAAACACACAGCCAGGGCAACTAAGGAGTGGCTCCTTAAGAAGCATCTCAAGGTCCTGGAGTGGCCTAGCCAGTCTCCAGACCTGAACCCAATAAAAAATCTTTGGAGGGAGCTGAAAGTCCGTATTGCCCAGCGACAGCCCCAAAACCTGAAGGATCTGGAGAAGGTCTGTATGGAGGAGTGGGCCAAAATCCCTGCTGCAGTGTGTGCAAACCTGGTCAAGAACTACAGGAAACTGAACTGAAGTTCTGCTTTTCTGATGTATCAAATACTTATGTCATGCAATAAAATGCAAATTAATTAATTAAAAATCATACAATGTGATTTTCTGGATTTTTGTTTTAGATTTCGTCACTCACAGTTGAAGAGTACCTATGATAGAAATTACAGCCCTCTACATGCTTTGTAAGTGGGAAAACCTGCAAAATCGGCAGTGTATCAAATACTTGTTCTTCCCACTGTATATGGGCGCCCGCTCTACCAACTGAGCTATCTGGGCACCCTTGAATTCGATCATTTTTAGGCACCGACCAAATTGCCTCCATAATATCGAGTATTGAAAAATGCCTCGTCATTCAAAACCGAATTTCAATACCCAAGGAGCAAATCTCATCATCGTCAGTGAGCCAATAAGCATGCAGCGTACTTCTACCAAGATCTAATAATGTCTGTGATTGGCTGTCGCACGATACACGTCGTAGAGACACGCAGGAAAAACTCTACGTTGCACACAGAGATGGGACTCGCGTAGTAGGAGCTGAAAAATACATAAAAAGATTTGTGCCGTAACGTTGTCATTTCTTTTTGTTAAAATGGATTTTATAAAATTGGTATCGAAAAAAGTATCATTCAGGAACTGGTATGGAAGTCAAGGTATTGCTATTGGTAATGGTATTGAACATTTTTGAACGATACCCAGCTCTATTGCCACATTATTTCAAATACCGTTAATAAAACATTCATGTTTATATTGCTGAGTTTTGTACACTGCTGAGGTTGGGCATGCAAGTCTTATACTTGGTGTTTCTGCATCATGTCAACAGGCAATTGTCTTAGAGGGCAGCTACTGGAAGCGAAGGATCGAGGTGGTGATCAAGGAGTATCACAAGTGGAGGATTTACTACAAGAAGAGGGTGAGCACTCATTCTTTGCAGAACACATATTTCATACTTTTGTATATTTTTTTGCTGTTTTAGCAGCATGACTTTGTGGGTGGCAGTGTTGGTCTGGTGGTTGGTCCAGATTGAAATATCTCAACAAATTGGCCTACATTTTATAGAGACATTCACGGTCCCCAGAGGATAAATCCCACTTGACTCCCTGACCTTTTCAGCTAGATCCACATGCAGGTTCATCTTTTTTTATACATTTTTTTGGAGCATTTTTATTTGAGAGGACAGCTTAGACATGAAAGGGGAGAGAGAGGAGGAACGACAAGCAGCAAAAGGCCGCAGGTCAGAACTGAACCTGTGGCCTCTGCGGCGAGCACTGAAGGCTGTTTTATGCTTCTGCGTCGAATCGACGGGGTACCACCGCGAACCCCCTACCGACCCCTCTGGCGTAGCTCGACGTGCACCTCCAAAAATGTGTAACTTTGCGTCGAGGCGACGCAGACCGCAAGGACTGTGATTGGTCAACTGGTCCTGTGTGTTGATAGTCGGTGTTTCAAGCCGCCTACTGTGGGGAGTAGCAACATGCTAGTTCACTGACATAAGCTTTGCAAATAAACTCAGACATATTTTGGTTACAATGATGGGGTTATCTGTTTGTAAAATGTCAGTAACGTTTTGAAATTAGCACTTTGCCAGCAAGCAGTAGCTACTTTATGGGCAGTTGTGCTAAAGTTTGCTTGCTAACATAACATAAACTGGCTGGCAGACACCTTGCAGATAACCTCAGACTTATCACCCCCTAACGTTATGGTGGTGAAATGCACCGCGATGCAAAGCAGCCCCGATGCAGAACTCCAAAAGGGTCACGACGCCGTAGGAGTGACAGCGTAGCTACGGCGTGGAGTTGATGCAGAAGCATAAAACAGCCTTGAGCCTCTGTACATGGGGCGCACGCTATACCAGGTGAGCTACCCAGGTGCCCCAGCAGGCTCATATTTGTGGTTCAGAGAAGAATCTTGACTTTATTGGATGGATTGCCGTAAACGTTTATATATATATATATATATATATACAGTGAGGAAAATAAGTATTTGAACACCCTGCTATTTTGCAAGTTCTCCCACTTAGAAATCATGGAGGGGTCTGAAATTGTCATCGTAGGTGCATGTCCACTGTGAGAGACATAATCTAAAAAAAAATCCAGAAATCACAATGTATGATTTTTTTTTAACTATTTATTTGTATGATACAGCTGCAAATAAGTATTTGAACACCTGAGAAAATCAATGTTAATATTTGGTACAGTAGCATTTGTTTGCAATTACAGAGGTCAAACGTTTCCTGTAGTTTTTCACCATGTTTGCACACACTGCAGGAGGGATTTTGGCCCACTCCTCCACACAGATCTTCTCTAGATCAGTCAGGTTTCTGGGCTGTCGCTGAGAAACACGGAGTTTGAGCTCCCTCCAAAGATTCTCTATTGGGTTTAGGTCTGGAGACTGGCTAGGCCACGCCAGAACCTTGATATGCTTCTTACAGAGCCACTCCTTGGTTATCCTGGCTGTGTGCTTCGGGTCATTGTCATGTTGGAAGACCCAGCCTCGACCCATCTTCAATGCTCTAACTGAGGGAAGGAGGTTGTTCCCCAAAATCTCGCAATACATGGCCCCGGTCATCCTCTCCTTAATACAGTGCAGTCGCCCTGTCCCATGTGCAGAAAAACACCCCCAAAGCATGATGCTACCACCCCCATGCTTCACAGTAGGGATGGTGTTCTTGGGATGGTACTCATCATTCTTCTTCCTCCAAACACGGTTAGTGGAATTATGACCAAAAAGTTCTATTTTGGTCTCATCTGACTACATGACTTTCTCCCATGACTCCTCTGGATCATCCAAATGGTCATTGGCAAACTTAAGACGGGCCTTGACATGTGCTGGTTTAAGCAGGGGAACCTTCCGTGCCATGCGTGATTTCAAACCATGACGTCTTAGTGTATTACCAACAGTAACCTTGGAAACGGTGGTCCCAGCTCTTTTCAGGTCATTGACCAGCTCCTCCCGTGTAGTTCTGGGCTGATTTCTCACCTTTCTTAGGATCATTGAGACCCCACGAGGTGAGATCTTGCATGGAGCCCCAGTCCGAGGGAGACTGACAGTCATGTTTAGCTTCTTCCATTTTCTAATGATTGCTCCAACAGTGGACCTTTTTTCACCAAGCTGCTTGGCAATTTCCCCGTAGCCCTTTCCAGCCTTGTGGAGGTGTACAATTTAGTCTCTAGTGTCTTTGGACAGCTCTTTGGTCTTGGCCATGTTAGTAGTTGGATTCTTACTGATTGTATGGGGTGGACAGGTGTCTTTATGCAGCTAACGACCTCAAACAGGGGCATCTAATTTAGGATAATAAATGGAGTGGAGGTGGACATTTTAAAGGCAGACTAACAGGTCTTTGAGGGTCAGAATTCTAGCTGATAGACAGGTGTTGAAATACTTATTTGCAGCTGTATCATACAAATAAATAGTTAAAAAATCATATATTGTGATTTCTGGATTCTTTTTTTTAGATTATGTCTCTCACAGTGGACATGCACCTACGATGACAATTTCAGACCCCTCCATGATTTCTAAGTGGGAGAACTTGCAAAATAGCAGGGTGTTCAAATACTTATTTTCCTCACTGTATATGTATTCAAGGTCCCTAGAAGATAAATTCTAATGACTTCAGGAGAACCCATAGATCCCCTTACTGGATGTTTCTATTAGCACTACCAGCAGGTCAAAGTTTTCACTTATCCTAACAAATATCTCTACACCTGGATTAGATTAACAAATTAACAAACATTTGGTACAGACATTCATGTTCACCTCATGATGAATTGTTTATAATACCTTTTTAAGATGTTAACATGCTAAACTAAGGTGGTAAATAGTGTACCTGCCACTAGCATGGCTGTAGAATCTTGTGACACAAACAAACTACACACTGTTCTTTTCTTTTGCAGCTTCAGAAAAAGAAGGATGATATTCTATCAATGCTACAAGAGGTACGACAAAGCTCTGCTTTGATATTATTCTATCTCTTTCTATACGTTTTGGAATAACACTAATGTAGAGAAACATTTATTCTGAGCCCTGAAAACTGAAGTTGGCTGATTGAGCCAGGCTACAGTGTGCATGTTGGTGTTGGTGACTTGCTAGCATTGTTGACTTTTGAATGCAGTTGCAGCTCAACATATGAGCATCAGAGTCCTCCATGTAGCTCTTTGTAGCACGTGGATTTGGCCTACCTTGGTTTGACTAGAAATGAAAAGAGAGGATGATAAAAAAGAGAAACGTGCAAAGCAACTTGCGTCATTGGCCTGGCATTTCTAGGTAATTGACACAAGTGAAATAGCTACATAATTTAATCAAATGTGACCTACTTCCAGCAGCGCTTCGTAAAAGTTGAGTAGCGGAGGGGCAGCGAGTGTGACGTCACTGTGGCACAGGTACACAAAAGATCAGGAGGACAACAGGAGAAGTAGGAGAATGGCAAAGAGAGGGAGGCACTTCATTCATGATAGTATTCACATGAGAATGTAACATGTGCCCACTAGGGCTGGGACAATATGCTTTTGTCTCAATTCGATTCCGTCACGATTCATGGGTGCCGATTCGATTTGTATTGCGATTTTCATTTGTTGATAGTATAGAGTACTGCGATTTTCTTTTCCTTCTTTAACAAAAACAAAAGTTGAATAACACACTTCTAGAGACAATATATCATGAGACATTTCTAAAAAACGGATTGTTTCCTCAAAAGAATGCACATCACATGTCAGTCAGTCATTTTTCTTTCATTTGTAAAGAAGAACATGGATTTTCAGATTTTTCTGCTTTCGCTCTGTTTGGCTGGAAACAGATATGATGTATTCGCCGTGGGTGGTACCGTATAAACACAACATATTTAGGTGAATCACTGGTAGAAAAATAAATAAATTAGGGGCGACCTCTAGCTCACCCAGTAAGAACGTGCGCCCCGTGTAGGCTGAGTCCTTTACAGTGGCCCAGGTTCGAATCCGACCTGCGGCCCTTTACTGCGTGTCATCCCCCATCTCTCTCCCACCTTTCCTGTCTATTCACTCTAAAATAGTGAAAAAAAAAAAATTATTAAAAATATAGATTCTGAGGAAAAGAAATCACAACATATACGATTTTTGATCCCCCCCACCCCCACCCCTAGTGAACACTGTGCAGCTGTCTCATCCCACTATTGCCTCTTCCACCTTTGGCATCATCATCCTTCTGCTTTTATTCTCTCTCAGATTCACTGTGTCATTAGAAGCCCAGCTATGAACTCAGGTCAGAGGTAATATCTGACTGTGTTGATGTATTGTGCGGCACTTCAAAGGGCACATATTGGCACCAAGTTGCCAGGTCAAAGATCACTAAACCAGCTCTTTATGCTCCTGCTTCCCAAAGCCTTATCTTGCCTTTATCTTAACAGATTACATATAGTGGCTGGGAATAAAAAAAAACACCGCAGTAAAACCCAGGGGTTGTTTTTGTAAAGTTAGTGTTTATTTCCTATATTTTATAACAGGTTACAGCTCTCAACGCCCCGATATAAAATTGAATCGACTATATGATTTTAGCCTCAGCTCCATTCTCTTCCCAAAATCTTGAACAATCTGATTTGTGTAGGCCATCATATTCCAAGACACAAATGACACGCTGTACTGTCAGTGTGTGTGTTAAAACTCAGTCAATCTGAGGGAAACAAAGTCCTGCCAAGTTACCAAATCAAGTCATAAATAACGGAGCTTCAACAGGGGGAGTGGACTGTCCAACCTATGAGAAGTCTACTTTGATTTCGATAGAATATAAACAGTGATTTTTAGCCACGCAAGCGGTGTGACCCTCGGACAGACTGAAATATTACAACTGTTGGGTGGATGCCACATATGTTTTTTTTTTTTTTTTTTTTTTTTTTTTTGGGAATTTTAGGCCTTTAATTCCACAGGACAGCTGAAGACATGAAAGGGGAGAGAGAAAGGAAATGAGATGCAGCAAAGGGCCGCAGGTCGGAGTCGAACCCGCGGCTGCTGCGTTGAGGAGTAAACCTCTATATATATGTGTGTGCCTGCTCTACCAACTGAGCTAACCCGGCCACAGAGGATCAACTCTAATGACTTCAGTGATGCACAGCTTTTTCCTCTAGAGCCATTATCAAGTCCAAATTTCAAGTAGTCAAATGAGGACATTCCCTTCAACCTTCGCTATACTTGTATTAAGTGCTAATTAGCAAATGTAAGCATGCTAACGCTAAGATGACCAACCTGGTAAATATTACCTGTTGAACATCAGCATGTTAGCATTGTCTCTGTGAGCATATTACATTTAGTACAGTCTCGTAGAGTCACTACGCTCTGTATGTGAAAGGGAATAGCTTGACTCAAGACAAAAGGATGATGCGTTTTTGCCATAAAAAAAAAAAAAAAAGTATTCTCTGTTTATGTCATTCAGTTTCATCTCATGTTATTTTTGCACATTTTATTTTATCATTTCACTTGAAGATAAATGTAATGTAATGTACCACCTCGTTGCAGGAAAGGCCTTAAAAAAGTATAAATAATGTCGATCGGAAGTGATGGATATGCATGTGTGTGTTTTATTTCTTTGGCGAGTCCGAGGCAGCAGCAAGTTGTGTCGGCAGGGGCCCTCAGGTCTTCCTGTTTGCCCGCACGTGAGTGCGGCAGCCAGAATTAGGTCAGGGACAAAAGGCTGCTGCTTTTTGCTGAACGGTGAGACATCAAAGTAAAGAAAGGAACGAAGCTGACATAATGATAAACTGTAGGAGGCTAGTGTTTTTGAACAATATGTCAAAACTGCTTTTTCATCATTGAGCACTGTATACACACACACACACACACACAACAATCTTACCTCATTTCTACTTGCACACACTTTACACATATTCTTCCTCAAAGATGACAAATCGAGAGGTAAATGACTAAATTACAAGATGGCATGTCGTGTGCTTAGACGTAATCAAAACGTTTCCGGCTCAGTCTGGACTTCCCTATAAATGGGGTGTCAGGCTTAGAAGTAGAGGGTAAAGACAAGAAGAGGGTGAAGCATAGCAGCTCAAACAGAGGGAAAAGGACCGGTCCTGGAGCTGCATTTTCTGTGAGTGTTTTACTGGGTTTTAAGCAGAGAATGGGCACTTGGAAAACGTTGGTGTTGCATGTCTAGACACTAGAT
The DNA here is from genome assembly GCF_008315115.2 of Sander lucioperca. NCBI lineage: Eukaryota > Metazoa > Chordata > Actinopteri > Perciformes > Percidae > Sander > Sander lucioperca. The sequence continues at coordinate 6,598,799 of NC_050185.1, forward strand.
GTATGTATGTGTTTTTTTTTGTGTGAGTGGATGTACAGTAAAATGTGTTTTAGTGAGTTGGCATTGTCATTATTTTAAGGCTAACTTGATTTTGTACGTGACTAACAACTTATTGGAGGCGTATCTAACTATATTATAGAGCTTTAGCTTGTGTTAACATGCATTTCTCAGTGCAACAAACCAGTAGCTGGACAGAACCAAACTGCATCAATGCATCACTTGCCCTCTGATTAATAGATCCGGAATTGACTTGTCACTAGAAGCTGTTCCTAAGTTTGGATTTCTGGCTGATGTGCTCCAGGGTCAGATCTGCCAGGCCAAGCTGGAGAAATGGTCCAATCAGATGTACCAGGAGCCCGAGGCTGCGCCGGTGGAGGTCCACATGTTTGACCTGGACTGTCTTCTGTCCGACATCTCCGACACCCTGTTCACCATGACGCAAAAGCCTTGTCCCTGGGCTGGTGATCGACACGACAGTGAGTAGTCATTCAGAGGGACTCTCAGCTGTGACTTTGCACTGGTGTCAAACCAGTGAAAAAATAAGGATGGACTTATGACCTGTGACTTGTGACCTGTGACTTGTGACCTGTGAGTTGACCTGTGACTTGTGACCTGTGAGTTGCCTGACGAGATCAAAAACATGTCTTCCTTTGTATTGTGCATTTATCATTTGGCTGAAAAGAAATTCCCAGGTGTACTTTATTTAGATTTATATGATATAACTCATGAAATGTAGCTTCATGCCATCTCTACCATGAGCAGGAGCCCAGAGGACAGACTTAAGGATAGATCAACTATGTGTGTATTTATATGATATCTAATGTAATATAGCGAGATGTGTCCAATGTTTTAAAGAGCCTGAAAACCTATTTTCTCAATTTCTCAATTTAGTGTTACTATGGTCCTACATGAACGCAACATTTGCGTACAAAGTTTGAACTGTTTTATTATTATTTTTGTCTATGCTCTTGTCACTGGTTTGACATAGACTGCATGGAAAAATGTGATGTGAAATACTTCCACGCACCAATCAAGATTTAACAATATTTTACATTTGATTGTTACTTAATTAGTCATGAGTGATTTAAAATGATACTTGACGTTTTGGGAAATATACTTATTTGCTTTCTTGGCTGATGGGTCAGCAAGTCAGCCAAAGGGACTCATCCTAAAAATAAGGAAAATTCCCTATGATGAAAGAAAGTGCACTCACAATAAGGCAGACACATTAAAAGATGCACTCACTCACATTTCTCTCTCTCATGTTTGATATTATATTCTCTTCTTCCTCAGCGTACACAAGCAATGCAGATATAATCCAACCAGGCCTGACTCCACTGCAGCCCAACCTGGAGGATTTCATGGATATACCAGGTACTGTCTGTCTGTCTGTCTGTCTGACAATGTGGTACATGTGTGCTTGATTTGGTGCGGAAAAATATATTTGCTAGCTAAGACGTCTGAACTGATCCTGATGAGAGGTTTTAAAGTCAGTAATTGTGTCTACATTTCTGACAAGCCACAATCCTAGGCACTTATCCTGATCCATATTTTCTCACTCAGATACACTGCAAAAATGTATTCTCGTATTAGGTCTTTAAATCTGAATTTAAGATTCAATTGCTTAATGCAGGGATTTCTTTTACATTGCATTTTTTATGTGTCGTTGAGGCGTCAAAAATTCTGTTCTCAAGTGCCACTCCTTTGTTTATGTGCTGCGTCTGCAGTATGTTATTTGTTCTTCAGAGGTTAGAGGGGGGTCAGCGGCAGGGTTGAGCTGTGAGAATGGGGAAGTGGAAGAGGAGGTTTACCGTTAGATGCAGATACATGCTCCTGCAAGTAATTATTATTATGAATTAAAGCAGCTATAATCAATATTTTCATTAAAACAATGGATCAAATGAATAGGTGCAATGTGAAAGGGGTCGCTCGTAGTGATGAACCCACAGGAAATAATCACCCGACTGCTGTCCCACTCAGCTCTATGAGGCGGTTTAGTGTCTTTCAGCACACAACTTAAAGGTATAGTTCAGATGTTTTGACATGGGGTTGTATGAGCTACTTCTCCACAGTAAGTGTATTAGCTACAGTAGATGGCAGTCGGCACGCCCCCAGTTTGGAGAAGCAGACTGGAGTACCGACACGGAAGCTAAGCAAAGTACTGCTTTGGACGGGGGCAGCAGCTAAACATAATTTAGCCTCCTAAAAGTTTGTACACTACAGTTAGAATATTTTCAGCGCTGTACCCTGCCGTCAAACAGCCCTGTTTAAGTTTATGCAGGGGGACCTGAAGATTTTGTTGATGCTCTCATCAAAACCACCAGACTCCATTGCCAAAAAAAATGTCAGTTGGCACTAGAGTGCGGATCGGGCCTCATTTTTCTGTCCGAGCCCGGCCTGCGTCCGACAGAGCAGTAACCGAACCCGACCCGAGCCCGACAGGCATTAAGATATTTATGTCCGAGCCCGACACAGTTAAAATCTCTGAAATTTCATCTGAAATGTCAACAGATGAGCGCATCAGCGCACACGGGGCAACAAGCACACGTTAACACAGGTGTGCAGTTGGCTACCTACACAATAAGCTTTTTTAAATTTAAAATGTTTAATGCCTTATCGCGCTGATGTGACCGAGCCCGACCCGAACCTGAACATCATTTCTAAATATCTGTCCGAACCCGGCCCAGCCCGTTGGGTCCCGTCGGGCATGGGTCGGGTATCCATCCTCTAGTTGGCACGGCCCCAGTTTGGAGAAACGGGCAGGAATAAAGGCACAGACGCTAAGCAATGTACTGATGTGGAGGGAGGTAGCAGCTAAATGTATTTCAGCCACCTGAAAAAAGGCCCACCTAAAAAAAAATCAATATCAGTTTAAGTGTACGCTATATTAAGAACATTACATTTTTGTCAATGGAGTCTGGTGGCTTTGACGAGAGCATAGATAACGGCTTCAGTTCCCCCTGCATAAACTTTAATGGGGCTGGCACAGTTGGAGCTGGCACAGATGGACACAGTTACTGTAGGGACTAGCTGGTGAATATAGTAAAGCATTTAGCAGCTAAAGAGCAAGATATTTATTGCTGTGTGTTACTGCCACGTGTAGATCAGTGGACTAGTGGATGGATATAATAGTTGGTTGGACTCTGCATGAGTGTCCTTGTGTACGACACTAACAAAACAGGGATCCACTCAGAAAAACAGCTCCATGGCGCTACCAAAGGTTACAAACTTCCACAGGGAACCTTTTAAAAGGTGATACCATGTCCGTGTTGTGTTTAAAGCTTGTTTTCCACTGGCTCCAAGTGGCCAGAAAATTGGTGCAGCTTTAAGTAAACCTTCAAAACAATCACAATCAAATCTGAATATGTTTTGGTGCGACATAATTCCCTAATCAGTGATTCCTGAGTTGTATTTCTAAATTAATACTTGACAATGATACGTCCCTTAGAGAGTGTGAGGGGCCAGAGTTTTCCGCCCAAGGCTGCTTGCCAAACTGCCATCCTGCAGGGAGACACAGACAGCGGAAGAGCAGGTCGTAGTTTAGTTCGTTGCTCGGGGGCACAGTGGCTGTGGTTGCTTTGGCCTTTGTGTTACTTTCAGTGAAGCAATCCTGCAGCCCTGTGGCTACAAGTCAGCCTTTGTAACCCACAGACAACCTGCTGCCCACTGCTGTAATACTGTGTGTGTGTGTGTGTGTCTGTGTGTCTCTGTCTGCGTGTCTGTGTGTGTGTCTGGCTATGTGTGTGTGTCTGTGTGTGTCTGTGTGTCTCTGTCTGCGTGTCTGTGTGTGTGTCTGTCTGTGTGTGTCTGTCTGTGTGTGTGTGTGTGTGTGTGTGTGTGTGTGTGTGTGCGCGCGCGTGTGTGTCTGTCTGTCTGTCTGTCTGTCTGTCTGTGTGTGTGTGTCTGGCTATGTGTGTCTGTCTGTGTGTCTGTCTGTCTGTCGTCTGTGTGTGTGTGTCTGTGTCTGTCTGTCTGTCTGTGTCTGTCTGTGTATGTGTGTCTGTCTGTCTGTCTGTCTGCGTGTCTGTGTGTGTGTGTGTCTGGCTATGTATGTCTGTCTGTGTGTCTGTCTGTCTGTCTGTCTGTCGTCTCTGTGTGTGTGTCTGTCTGTCGTCTGTGTGTCTGTCTGTCTGTCTGTGTCTGTCTGTGTATGTGTGTCTGTCTGTCTGTCTGTCTGCGTGTCTGTGTCTGTGTGTGTGTGTCTGGCTATGTATGTCTGTCTGTCTGTCTGTCTGTGTGTGTGTCTGGCTATGTGTGTCGGTCTGTCTGTCGGTCTGTCTGTCGGTCGGTCTGTCTGTCTATGTGTGTCTATGTGTGTCTGTCTGTCTGTCTATGTCTGTCTATGTCTGTCTATGTGTGTCTGTGTGTGCGTGCGTGTGTGTGTGCGTGCGTGTGTGTCTGTGTGTGCGTGCGTGTGTGCGTGCGTGCGTGCGTGCGTGTGTGTCCGTGTGTGTGTGTGTGTGTGTGTGTGTGTGTGTGTGTGTGTGTGTGTGTGTGTGTGTGTGTGTGTGTGGCTGTTTGTTCTCACAGTGCTGGCAGAGTCCTGAGGGATCAGCTGTCTGTCTCTCTTTTGGTCACAAGATCCAGGGAGCTAGCAAGCGTCTGTGAGAGCTCCACTGCCATGAGTTTCATCAAGCTGGATTCTGACTAATGTGTGTGTTAACAATAGCTCCAATTAGCTGAAATCAAGCTTTCATTGACTGAAGCAAGTGAGGTTATATTTGTCTCCTCAACTGGTCAAAACCTGCTTTGGAGTCGGTTGCTGTCAGATGTGAAAGTACATAACCTAATCGCAGATGGCAGCTTGGCACAGTCAGTTGCCAGCATGGCTCCAAAAATATGTGACCTGGCAGATACGAAGCGAATACCTTGAATGACCACCACGTAGAGAGTGCTTCACTGCATTTTGGATGGTGACTCGTTGTTTGATGTTTTGGCTCTGTGCTTTTATTTTGTTGTTTTGTTGTTTGAATGTCTGAAATGTGATATTAAACTGCAGACTGACAGTAATAATCCAGCTACTTTCAGCCATATCTGTTAGAGAATAAAAGCATTTTGTGTATGTTTTGTCATGTCATTATAGGAGGCAAAAAATAACATACTAGATTGTCTAATTATAAAATGAATTGTTTTTCTTTTTTCTTCTAAATCTGAACCTGAAAAAATAGAGCTGCAAAGATTAATCGTTTTCACACCATCATAAAGATTAAGTGTAATTTTCTGAAACAATTTCCAACTTTCCAGCTGCATCAAAGCTTGAGTTTTTCTTATACCTGACTGTCCGATTAACAGTGTGTGTTTGCTTTTCTCAGATATCTTTATGAACTACCGGGGCCAGCCCACTGAGCAGATTGGTTTTGCTGACTGTGGCTATTTTGAGAGTTCATCCAGCACAGCATTTGCTCCACTTCCCTCCCCTGTGGTAACAACTCCTCAGCTACTTCTCGACACCCAGCTGGCTCAGGTACTGCTGCAGTTTGTTTTTCATGTAAATGTCTGGAAGAGAGTAGTAATGAAATTGTCAAATCATATTTCAGTTGCCTTTTTGTAAATATATATAAATGTAACTGATTGTGTTAAAGCTTTAGTGCATAACTTTTTGATATTAATGAACGTCCGTTACATTCAAGCCATTGCCTAATAGGTAGCTACAAAGCTAATTCAGACTATCAGCTCCACACAACTCTCTCTGGATTTCTCAGTATGACTATGTTCAGAAGATTGTGTCGACTTTCCCGTGCAGAAACTTGAGTGAAGATAATGACCTCCCCTGAAGAGTCCATCATGTTTTTTTAATCCTCTGTGTTCCTTGGCTACTAGCAACTGCGTGGAGGAGGGGTGGGGGCTGTGCGAGATCACATAAGGCTTGTACCATGTGGACGCGCCGACATTTCTGTTGTCATTACTTAGAATTCCTCATGGGGGTGACAGAAACTACGCACTATAGCTTTAATTGGGCTTATGCATCGTGTCGTGTTGGTCGCAGGCCCCTGAATTGAACCAAATCGAAATCAGATCGTGGCAGACTTTGTGATATCAGTAAATGTATTGTTGTCGTAAGAATTGATATATCGTATCGTGATATAACGTGTGTTTTACACTAGGGGTGCACAATATATAATTTTTTTTATCGTCATCGCAATATCAACTGGCGCAATAAACACATCGCGAAAGGCTGCGACATATCGCAAAAGACAATTGGAGATTTTTTGTGTTAGTTGGAAGAAAATATCAGCAGAAAAGTGCACTTTAACATGTAAACATTACATTATAATGTAATGTTTTAGTGCTGCCTTTAATATTCAATTCAATGTTCAATTTGTTCAATAAAAGAATGTTGGAAAGGTTTTCCTTTCGTTTGTTTTAAATTCAACAAGCAATTTGTTGTATTTTAGCAGAATACTGAAAGCAGCAGAAAGGCAGAACTGAGTAAACTTTAATATCTGTTTATTTATCGCAAGTAATATCGTTGTCGCGATATTCAGCAACGTTATCACATGTTTCCCTCATATTGTGCAGCCCTAATTTACACCCCTAGTTAATTAGTAAAATAGATTGAATTTTTCTTTTCCAGCCCAATCTGTCATCTGACAATTTGCCTCAGCCTTCCTCATCCAATACCCGGCCAGACCAGACTGGGCCGGGCCAGGGTTGCGGTGAATACCACACATCTAGCATCATATCAGGGGCCATGCCATATGGACACCAGTCATACCCTGCTCCACCTGTTTCTATAGCATTCACCACCGGCATCGAGCAGCCGGCCTCTTCAAGTATCCCTTTCCTGTACCCGCCGCCCTGCCATAAGTTTGGCTACTACACGACGACCAGCGTGACCCCCACTGTCATCACTCACACCGCCTCCACCATGGGGGCCCAGGGCTCTGTGTATCAGGCTCATGGTTACCCTCACACAGGGGACACGTACCCCCAGACTCCCTGCCACTCTCTCAGTTACCCGGCCGCTGTGTCTGACCCGGCCCACGCAGCGCTGCCCTCGGTCACCGCGGCCCACTGCTTCTCAGTCCCCGAGCAGGTGGCTGTTACAGGGCTCAGAGGGAAGCACAAGCAGAAGACAGGAGGAGCGAGGACAGTCTGTTCCTCTGTGGCTCTGTCTGGCCCCCCGTCCACGCCACCCACACCCACTAGCTGCCTGGCTAAGCTGCTCTCCTCCAGCGCCCGCGAACGTGAGTCACTTCTGTCCAGTGGTGGAATGTAACTAAGTACATTTACTCAAGTACTATACTTTATTACAAATTTGAGGTACTTGTACTTTGCTTGAGTCGTTTCTTTTCGTGCTACTTTCTACTTCTACTCCACTACATCTCAGAGAGAAATATTGTACTTTTTACTCCACTACATTAATCTGACAGCTTTAGTTACTAGTTACTTTACAGATTAGGATTTTTGCACACAAAACACATGTAGTTTATAAAATATGATGTTTTATTATAAATTAAACTACCCAACAATATAACGACCTACAAGTCCAGCTGAAATGATTAGACCATTAAACACTATATTGATCGTTTCCAGTTTCTAAAATGGGAGGATTTTTCTGCATTGAGTACTTTTACTTTGAACACTTTAAGTACATTTTCCTGGTGATACTTACATACTTTTACTTGAATATCATTTTCAATGCAGGACTTTTACTTATAACAGAGTGTTTTTACAGTGTGGTATTAGTACTTTTACTTAAGTAAAGGATCTGAATACTTCTTCCACCACTGATTGTGTCCCTTGTTCTATCTATCTATCTATCTATCTATCTATCTATCTATCTATCTATCCATCCATCCACCCATCTATCAGTTGTTAAACAGCGGTTATTGAAAAAAAAAAGAATGGGATCATGTTTCTGTTTGAATAAAATCAATCCAATAACTATTGCATTTTGTGCTTTCAGGGAAGCCATCTCTAGGATTTGATACTACTCTAATGCCAGCCAAAGGTCGGAGGTCATCCTCTCCCAGCTCCTCGGTGAGCCTGTCCTTTAGTATCACAAGAGCAGTGTTCATTTGTGTTGCTAACTGGCTTGTGCAAAAACAACACATTGTGCCTTTGTGTGCCAACCAATTTCTGGGCGCAATCACTTCCTCTGTCTGTTTTTTGGACGGATTAAATAAACGAGAAAGACTTGAGTTAGCTAGTGAGCATTAGAGGTGCCAGTGGGTGGATTTGTTTACCTTCAGACAGAGCCAGGCTAGCTGTTTCCCCTTGTTTTCTGTCTTTGTGCTAAACTAAGACAACCGGCTGCTAATCTCTATAAACAGATATCTGCATATGATAGATATCTGCAGAATCTGTAGGCAACGGGAAGCGTTCTGGTTTCCGTTTGTAGTCCGTTTGTAGTCCCAGTAGTATTGACCAATCACGTTTGAGCAGGCTTTGGTTGCATGCGGATAAACAGTCCATGTGGAGAGCAAAAGAGGCGGAACGCATTTGCCGAAATGTAATCTTGGAACCCATTGGCTACCGTCTGACGGCAATTTAGTCTTTAAGCTTTTTTTTTAAAAATGTATCTGCATTGATATGCAGATATCTGTTTACAGAGATTAGCCACAATGTAGTCTGGACCTAAAACATTTACAAAAAGTATTGACTCTGACTGTAAACAATGACTGGCACCCAGCTGTGGAAATCTTGGTCCGTTTATCCGTTATCCATTGAGCAGATATCCACTTTCTACACTGGAACCCCAGAAATATTGGCTCTTGGATCCCAAGATTGCCCGGCTGCTGGCTCTAGCTTTATATTCAGTGTACGGATGTGAGAATGATATAAATCTTTCGTCGAACTCTCTGCAAGAAAGCAAATAAGCGCATTTCCCAAAATTTTTAACTATTCCTTTAAAGTTTCATCAAGCTAGCACATTTTGCCAGAAAGACATTTTGCAGAAAAACATCATTTTAAATTTAATTTTCTTATAAAATTTCTTTTTTTCTTCTTTTTGTGGCAGTAGTTTCTGAGATGGTGAAGGAAATCTCTTTTTAGCAGCAGCAGCACCAGGTTCAACACATCACAGTGTTATACCCTGTAACTGTCTACCTGTAATATGTAGACTAATCTCTTGTCCTCTTCACGTGGACCTACATTACTACTGTTTGTTATTGCCCACAGTTAGTATTTTATTGGTGCTCCTGGAGACCCTGGGCCATCTTTAACAGCTCCAAAAACCTATACTTAACTTTATAACCTTGATACTGGTTATCATTTTAACATGGTGATGACATGTTTCAGATGTTTACTACAGAAAATGAATTACTTCCATTCTGTTACTCACAGAGCCCAGCTGTAAGTACTAGTTAAAGGTGCCGTAGGTAGGATTGGGAAGATCCAGGACTTAGCCAAAACATTTGAACATCAACAACTTCTCAGTTCCTCCCCCCTTTTCTGCTCAAGCCCAAAACGGTCTCCTAAGCCCCTCCCCCCACAAGGGAGAATGAATGCGTGTGCATGAGCAGTGATTGACACGCAGTTAGACACCGCCCCTGACCCTGATTGGAGCATCTGAACAGGGAGCGGTGGCTTTTTGCAAATCGCACTACAGACTGTAGGTGGTGACAGATGAGCCTGATTTTTTTTTAAATGACCTGCTTCGTGTAGTTCTACTGGAACATAGGTTTTCAGCATCAGTTTCAGCAAATATGACAAAGTTAGTTTTATAAGGCTTACCTACTGCACCTTTAATAGTTAAATACAGTGGATATATGTATGCACTATATTTAATTGGTGTTGGCAGGAAATCTTACACAGCACTATTGTGCCCAAATCCGCCAAATAAGTCTTTTTGGATTTCTGTTATTACAGTTTTTGAATTATTCATAGGAGGTCTAACTGGAATTTTTTTTTTTTCTAAAGATAATTTTTTTGGGGCTTTTCCCTTTATATTAGATAGTGACAGTGGATAGACAGGAAAGGGGGAGAGATATGGGGGATGACACGCAGCAAAGGGCAGCAGGTCGGATTCGAACCTGCGCCGCTACAGGACTCAACCTACATGGGGCGAACGCTCTTACTGGGTGAGCTAGAGGTCACCCCCTAACAGGGATTTATTTGTATTTGTATTTGATACATTTGTATGTAGCATCACATTCATAAAATGTGCAAGTCCAGTTTGGGTTTTAATAAGGTCAGGAGAAAAGAAAAAATATTTTTTAAAGGCCCTTCTAAGTAGGGCTGGGCGATATATCAATATTATATCGATTTTGATATATGAGGCTGGATATCCTCTTAAATTTCGGATATCATAATATGGCAATAGGACACGTGTTGTCTTTTCCTGGTTTTAAAGGCTGCAGTACAGTAAAGTGATTTTTTTTATTATTTGTCTTTACCCACTTAGTCATTATATCCACATTACTGATGATTATTTATCTAAAATGTAATTGTGTGAATATTTTGTGAAAGCAACACTAGTCAAGCCTACAATATCGTCTCAATATCGATATCGAGGTATTTGATCAAAAATATCGGGATATTTCATCTTCTCCATATCGCCCAGCTCTGCTTCTAAGTATAGATTGTGTGTTGTTCAGCAGTCGAGCAGCAGCACGCGTGTTGGAGGAGCTTCATCGCAGCTGCAGCATGGCGCTGCTTGGCCTGCAGGGATCCCAGTGTTGACTCCTCGGCACAGCCAGAGTGCCCCCCTGGGTCACAGCGGCCCCCACGTCAGCACCTCCAGAGGCTCGGCGGTGTCGGCCCTGCTCAGCCACGGCTCCACACACACCGGCACAGCCCTCCTCATTCCCAAGACAGAGAAACTGTCTCCGGTCCAGCTGTACGGCACCGACAGGAGCAGCCTAACAGGTATGCCCTCAATGCCTCGAAGCACTGAAGTAAAAACAACATCTCGCTTTTTCCAAATGCAGTTAGGTGAATGATAACATGGCCGTTGTCAAGGAAATGTAAAACGCCTTGGAGACATTGAAATTCAAAGAAACCTAGTGATGAGAACTAGGGCTGCACAATACATTGTTTTTTTTATCGTCATCGCGATATCAACTGGTGCAATAAACACATCGCGAAAGGCTGCGACATATCGCGAGAGACACTCAAGAGATTTTTGTGTTAGTTGAAAGAGAATATCAGTAGAAAAACTGCACTTTAAATTGTAACTGTCATTCTTTTTTAGTGCTGCCTTTTATGTTCAATTCAGTGTTGAATTTGTTCAGTAAAAGAATGTTGGAAATGATTTCCTTTCATTTGTTTTAAATTCAACAGGCAATTTGTTGTATGTTAGCAGAATACTGAAAGCAGCAGAAAGGCAGATCTGAGTACACTTTAATATCTGTTAATTTATCGCAAGCACCGTTAATATCGTCATCGCGATATTCAACAACAATATTGCATATAGCATATTTTCCTCATATTGTGCAGCCCTGGAGAACATTGACATCAAAATGATCATGCTGTTAGCATACATATGCTATCATATGCTAACATATGCATATGTTAGCATACTTTGTTGAGCTTTAGCAGGTATCTGTAATAGGTATCTGTATCTGTAATAGCAGGTATAATGTAATATATTTAAGTGAATGCAGCTAAGTCTGACACTTATATGGGGTACAGTGGTAAAATAGGCATGTATCTTGCAACAACAACATAGGCGAAGGTCCTGTGCAATAACAGAATATGCAGTTGCAAAAAAACTAATGTGCAGCACATGACTGGGTGTGTTTTTATACCCCAAAATAGTTCCAGCAACAAGCCTTAAAATTATAATCCTGATAATAATCCACATCTGACCACACCTTTTCTTTCTGTAAATTTGGCGTATTTTTTTTTTTAAGATTATTTTTTGGGCTTTTTCTGCCTTTATTTGATAGGACAGCAAGGTATTAGGGGAGAGGGAGCGAACTCTGGTCCTCTGCGTTGAGGCATACAGTAAACCTCTCAGTACATGTGCGCCTGCTCTACCCACTGAGCCAACCCAGCCACCACTTGGTGTATTTTTTTACAAGAAAAAGTTGACTAGGGAGCTTTTGTAGTAAAAAAAAAAAAGAAGAAGCCGGCAGCGTTTTGGCTCCAAAAAGCAGCCAAGAGTGTCTTTTGTTGCTATAACAACAGCTACTGCTACAGTATCCTAGAGCGCTATGTGGAGCGCCGTTAACGTTAGATAAAACAAAGCGGTGGAGCGAGCTAGAGAAAGAACAGAGAATGGGAGCGGTACTAACGTTGCGTATTTACGAATCCTACTATGGCCACGCCATATGAAGCAGCTCGATTGGTTGGGGTTAGGCAGTGACCTCGAATGGTTAAGATTAGGATAGCTGATTGGTCAGGGGATAGGACCTGAACAGATCGGGTTACGTTACCTTGCGTAAGCATGGACGCCTGGCCAATAGTAGTGTGTGAATGCTATTGAAGGGCGGGTCTTGGCGTGACAATAGTAGGATTCGTAAATACGCCACCCGGTAATATCATATAACTCGCTGTGCTTCGACTGCATGTTTTCTTGTTGTTATGGAAACGAGAGCTGTGGCTACTCCGCTTCTCATTGGTCGGCTGTCAAAAAAGCGCTGGAAGTGGGACATTTTTTCAGAAAAGTTGAACTTTTTTCAACTTCAAAAGGATGCCCTGAGCTGCAGAACAAAAAGTCGCCAGTGGTGTTTAAAAAAGTGCTCACAACTTAAAAAAAAAACAAACAAAAAAAAAAAACTGTTTACTCCACAGGATTATAATGTAAAACAGACACTAGCAGCAAAAAAAAAAAAAGACGCCAAGTGTGAACATAGCCTTACCTGTTTTTGTATCTTAATTGCGTAACGGCATTCCGCATAATGTATTCCGTTACTCCCCAAGCCTGATTGTAGGGGAATCTAGCAAAAAGGTTGATCAAGTAAAGCTTGTTGTAGAAGTCTAAATTAAAACCTGAGTATGCCAGCATCCACAGCCAGAGCATACTGTATCATTTTTATTTACATGCAGAGAGTTTGCCTTGCATATATAACTGATTTGCGCATGAGAACTAGGGCTGTGCAATTAATCAAATTTTTAATCGTGGTTACGATTCAGGAAAAGTATTTACAGAAATTTCACAGTTTAAGGTGATTTCACCGTTAATTTGTTGTCACTGTTTTGCTGGGTTTTTTTTTTTAATTCAGTAATTGCAACATCTTTCAGTCAAGTCAATTATTAATCGTGTTGAATAATCATGATTTCAGTATTGACCAAAATAATCGTGATTATGATTTTTTTCCCATAATCGAGCAGCCCTAATGAGAACATGTGTGCATGTAGAGGTCATGTAATTTCCCTACAAAAATAATGAATAGATTATTGTGATTATTGTGATTATGTTATTTGTGTTTCTTTTAGTGAATTTTCCAGGACATCCAGGCCAAACGTCACCACCAAACCCTTTAGATAAAACCTCCAACCCAGAGTCCCCACACTCATGCTTCTCAGTACAGGGAAAGATAGAATCAAGTAAGGTAGGACACACCGTCTCATTTCATCTACATATATATATGCTTTCATACAGAACAGCATGGGATTAAGTAGTTTGTTATGAATAAGATTACCATCTTGTTAAGTGCTAAATAAGTCACAAGTGAAATAATACCAGAAACTGATTGTTGACGGAGAAAGTTAATCTGGGTGTGAAGTTTGATTGTGTCTATTTCGTCATATATTATCTGCAGCAAACGGAGACCAGGAGGATAACGCACATCTCAGCTGAGCAGAAGAGGCGCTTCAACATCAAACTGGGTTTTGACACGTTACATAACCTCGTGACAACACTCAGCTCTCAGCCAAGCATAAAGGTACTGTGAGAAAACGTGCAGCTGCATTAGAGATGGATGTGCTGACAGGAGCAGCATCACCAAAGAGCAGTTGAGTTGATGCATAGACAGTTTAACTGGAAGACTATATGAGATGTAAATGCAGCTAGGAAACCGGCCACAGTCATTTTGAATTAGGGCTGCACAATATATCGTTTTTTTTTTTATCGTCATTGCAATATTAACTGGTGCAATACACATACCGCAGAAGGCTGCAACATATTGCGAAAGACACTCAGGTTTTTTTATCAGAAGAAAACTTTTTTTAAATGCAACTGTCATTCTTTTTTTAGTGGTGCCTTTTGTATTCAATTCAATGTTCAATAAAATAATGTTGGAAATGATTTCCTTTTGTTAAATCCAACAAGCAATGTTGTATTTTAGCAGAATGCTGAAAGCAGCAGAAAATGCAGAACTGAGTACACTTCAATATTTGTTGATTTATCGCAGGTAATATCGTTATCGCGATATTCAACAATGTTATCGCAAGTCGCATATTTTTCTCATAATGCGCAGCCCTACTTTGACTATTTGTGAATAACTAGGGTGTATTGCTGACGTGTGTTAACCCCTCTGTCTGCTGGCACAGATCAGCAAAGCCACCACGCTGCAGAAGACTGCCGAGTACATCGGTAAGATGCAGCAGGAGAGAGCTCAGCTGCACGACGAGGCTCAGAGACTCCGAGAGGAGATCCAGCTCCTCAACTCAGCCATCAAGTGAGACTTTTAGCCACGCTTGACTTCTTAATATAGGAGTGTGAACGTGTGCAGGCATGTGAGTGTATGCATATCCATTAGGATTGGATGCCTATTTTCATTTAAAGCTTTAGTGCACGTCCGTTTCATACAAGCCAGTTACAAATTAGTCTATAAATAAAGCTAATTCAGACTATCAACTCCACTCAACTCTCTCTGTATTTCTCAGTATGACTATGTTCAGAAGATTGTGGTGTCCGGCGAGTTTCGCGCACAGAAACTCAAGTGAATAATTACCTCTTTTTTTTTAATCCTCTGTGTTCTCCTTGGCTACTAGCAACTGGGGGGGGGGTGAAGGTCACAGAAGGCTTTTGTACCATGTGGACGCGCTGACAGTTGTTGTCAATTCTTAGAATTCTTCATGGGGGAGACAGAAACTACGCGCTATAGCCAGTCCCTCCAGAAAAACGTGATTATGCGATCACATAATTCAATGCATAATCAGTCAAAGTCCGCATATTTATGCGGGGGCCGCATTTTTTCAAATACGCCGCACTTTCGGCGCATAAATTGCCGATTTCCGTGTAAAATATGCGGGGCTTGCATGATTTCATAATCCCTGCATTTTTGTTGCAAAAAAATCACATGTATTTTAGCAGAAAGTTGAAAAATGTTGCGTTTACTTCACACAAGAGCAGCCATTTTCCCCTGTTGCCATGGGAATGTTATGAAGTGATGTGATTACGTCATCGAAAAGCTGCAAACCCCGTGATGAAGCCATGATGAAACCGCAGTTTTTGCAAGTTCCCGCAATTTCATCGCATAAAATTACACAAATATCCCGCATATTCCATCGCATTTTTTAAGAAAACGTGCCGCATAATCAAGGATTTTTGCCCGCAACAATCACAAAAAAACTCTGCATTTTTCTGGAAGGACTGTATAGCTTTAATATTATATCTGGGTGATATTGGGATTCAATTTAAAGGATAGTTTAAACAGACATTTTTCAGACTGTGGATTTCTTGCCCCACCACTTTCATTGGAAGAGCATTAGGAAGCGATCTCGAAGTAATGACAACACCACTCCACGTATCGCAAGCCTTCAATGATCGCCAACCATTATACAGTAGGTTACAAAACCCATTACTCACCTCTTCAAGAGCAGGAAGGTAACATCCGTGTCTGATCCTAGTCCTTTATTTTATTTTTATTTTTTTCGAGCTCTCCAACTAGGAAAAGCCCCACCAATGGTTATCGGTGTTTGTGTTCGCCGTCGGTCACTTTCTTTTGTTGGATGTTAGTCCTTCTGCTGAACATGTAGGTCTTTTCTTAGCAGAACAATCACTGACTGAGTGATGTGTAAAACGCATCTCTCGAGCTTCTGCTTGCAAAAGTCGCCGGACTATACCATTTTGTAAACATAGCCATACTGAGAAATACAGAGAGAGTTATGTGGAGCTGATAGTCTTAATTAGCTTTCTATCAACTCATTTGGCGATGGCTTGAATGTAACGGACGCTCATGGCCAGTATGAAAAGTAGGAATGATTTCAGCAAGCAAAAATGGTTTCAATGTACATGTTTTTAACCTTTATTTAACTCTTTAAATTTACATTTAACTTTAAATTTCTTTTTCAAGAGTGTCCTGGTCAAGACAGGCAGTAGCACCATTTTTATTTAGACAATGTTTAAGACATAAAACAAACGTTAAAATGAATGAATGGATGGATGAATCGCTTTAAGTGTGTGCAATGAAACCAGCTCCCAAAGATTCATGTGGTTTTGTAACTTTATTCAAGATGAGGGAGCAGCATACTTAAACACTCTTTTTCCTAGTTTAGTCTAGATTTTAGGGACAGTTAGAAGAAAAAAGTCCTGGGAGCGTAGACAATAACTATGGGCCCCTGACTATTGATTGTGAACCTAACCTTTAATATCACATATTGGTCTTTCCCTGCTGATATGAAGATGCACTGCACTGCTTTGTTGACTCGGCGTGTCTCTTGATGCAGTGCGTGCCAGCAGCAGCTTCCAGCCACTGGTGTGCCCATCACACGGCAGCGCTTTGACCACATGAGGCAGAAGTTCCGAGAGTACGTCCAGGCACAGACGCTGCGAAACTGGAAGTTCTGGATCGTATCCTTATGAATGTAATTCTGCCAGAGGTTCATTAAAAAAAAACACACTGCCACAAACAAAAACGTACTTACTCTGCATAGGACATGTGTTGAGCACTAAATGTAGCCATCTATTCCTGTGCGGGGTTCTTATGTGTCAGTACTTTGGAGTAGTTGGCTACAGCATCAACTGGCTTCTTCCTCGCTTTGGTGGAATCTCAAATTTTGTTATCTTCCCTAAACCTTTTTCTGTGAATCCAAATTTTCTAATTATGCCAAGCATTTTGCCAGTCTGGAAAGATACTGTTGGGCAGGGAAATGTAGCTTTTACTTTGGTGCAGTACATTTGGTAAGTGACTGAAACCTGGCCTTTGTACATATCTACATATATGCTAATGTAGTTTTAAAGGACATTATTCATCTGGGGCGTCTCAGTGTAATCAGGCAGAATAAATGGCTGTGTGTTGCATATGGCAGTTGCATAAAAAAAAGTAATATTAATCCTTAACTCTATCCTAATGATCACCCAAACCGTTACTGCTGCCCTTATCTTGCAGGCAAGATACGGAGATTAGATTACCATTTTACCATTGTGTGTTGCACAAAAACACCTTGAGGGTGTTTTCTTTCCATGAATATTAAGGTATCTTCGATGGTCGCTCAAGAGATTGTGCATTTATCTAACTGCTGATATAATGACTTTAAAACAAAGTTCTCAAAGAGAATCTTTTCTCTTCACATAGTGTCGAGATGGCAACATTTAGCGTATATTTGACTCATTTTCTTGCCTCTGTGCTATTCAACATTGAGAGCTGACTTATTTTGTTTTTAGTCGACCACTAGTTTGGTGCTGCTTCCGAAACAATGAGCCACTCACTTTCAGTGTTATGACGGAAATTACCATTAAAGAACAAGTCTGGTGGTATTATATATTTTTCTTATTGTTAACAAATCCCAAGAAAAGACCAAAAACCAACAATGAGTTTATCCTACTAACAAGTCTGTGTATCCAAAGCCTGACAGATCTTATCCCTCTGTGCCTATCCGTGCGTTCATAGACATCGGAAAAACCTTTTTCCGAGTGAAAACGTCGTCATTCACGTCCCTTCCTGTGGGAATCAGAGGTGGGAAACTTGGGCCAGATTTTGCTAACAAAGTTTCCCAGTTGGTGACGCGTTGTTGACAACTGACGTTTGATGTAGGCGACTTTGGTTCACTGAACATATTTCAATGACAATAAACTTATTTATTGTGGACAAACGCCTCTGCTGAGAAACATACACAGATATAACATGTTTCAAATTATTCATAAATAGGCCTATGTATATAAAAAAAAAAACACCTTATCTGTGTCCTTTCCCGTTCGTTGTCCTGCAGATAACACAAACACCTGACGATGTGCTGTTTGTATGCTCGCATAAGAAAACAGCAGCAAATTATTGTGGCCTCCATGTTCACCAGGTTTTCACATACCTGATGCTCTAGGCTACGCCCAACTGTTGGTGGCAGTCATGCAACAAGTTGTTATGCCAAACGCCAATATAAAAGAAGAAGAAGAACACGCATCCCGACATGTGAACGCTGGTAGTCGGAAAAACAACGTAATCACGGGGGCGGTCCCTGTCATTCCGAGGTGGCATGAACGCGCCATTAGAGCTCCATTGTTGTCCAAAATGATTACATACGCATCAGTGAGCCACACTGTTGCACTGGGTGCCGTGTTCCTTCTCCTTAGTTTATTTTGAGTCAATCACATGCACCCCGGTCTGCTGTAAATACTCACCAGCGCATCTAATGTCTATTATTCCGCAGTTTAAAATGGTCCCTAACACATTCACTATTTACTCCTTTTTGAGTGACATTTGCTTTAGTTTTAGCATTCATTATTCAGAAATCAACATCCATCTAATATATAATATAAGAAAAGAAGAATTTAATAAGATTTGGGATGTTTTATTAGTATTACTATATAAAGTGTTGTACTTCTTTTCAGCTCCATGTATAGTAAATGGATGTTATGTATTTATACCTTATTTCATGTGGAGAATGTGACTGGTGTAGACCCACAGACACTTTCTACTAAAGATGGCTTCTCAGTGTCTAGTACCGAAATGTTGCCATTGTCTTTGCAAGTTAGTGTGAGAGAGTTTCTTAGCAACTTTTGACCTTCTTGTCTCTCTCTTATGCACCTGTCTAATGTGACAGATGTACATAGCATTTTTCGGTTCACAGTAACATTTGCTTAAAAGAAACTACAGCTGCTGTTATAGGAAATTACTGAGCCCTGTTAAAGGTTAATGTGTTTATGACCTGTTTTTAAAGATGTATGTCTGCAGTAGGAACCAATGGGCTTGGGACTGAGGATATGGGAGTCGGTAAGTATTGAAAGACAGACTAAAGCATCGTTGGAGTTGTTTTTTGGGGATTTGAACACAAGGAAGCTATAGAATAACACCAGCCTATGGACATTGTAAAGCACTTTGCTATGGACATCCTTTGATATACTATGCAATGCTTAATATGAATTCACTAACGTTATAAAAACACTAGTGTGTCACTTTTGAACGACTTCTTTCCTCAACTCCGCGTCAGTTCAGTATCATCATCGAGCCACTGTTTGAGTCCTATAATGGAATGGTGTCCACTGCCAGTGTGGAGGACCTGTGTCGGTCCACTCTGTCCTGGCTGGACCAACACTGTTCCCTGCCTGCCCTGAGACCCAGTGAGTGCAGAACAACTGCTCCCTTAATGCAGAACTTGGGCTGCAACTAAAGCTTATTTTCATTGTCAATTATCCTGGGGATTATTTTCTCAGTGGTTTGGTCTAAAAAATGTCAGAAAATGATGAAAAATGTTGATCAGTGTTTCCCAAAGCCCAAGATGACATCCTCACTTGTCTTGTTTTGTCCACAACTCAATTTTTTTTAGTTTACTTTCATAGAGTAGTGAAGAAACTACTAAATGTTCACATTTAAAGGTGCAGTAGGTAAGACTTATAAAACTAACTTTGTCATATTTGCTGAAACTGACCCTATTATATTAAAAAAAAATCAGGCTCCTCTGTCACCACCTACAGCCTGTAGTGCAATTTGCAAAAATCCACCGCTCCCTGTTCAGATGCACCAATCAGGGCCGGGGGTGTGTGTGGGGGGGGGGTGTCTAACTTTGTGTCAGTCACTGCTCATGCACACGCATTCATTCTCCCTTGTGGGGGGAGGAGCTTAGGAGACCATTTGGGCTTTAGCAGAAAGGAGGGAGGGACTGAGAAGTTGTCATTGTTCAAATTTTTTGGCTAAGTCCTGGATCTTCACAATCCTACCTACAGCATCTTTAAGAAGCTGGAATCAGAGAACTTTTTATTTTTTCGTAAAATAAACGACTCAAACCGATTATCAAAATAGTTGACGATTAATTTAATAGTTTACAGTTAATCAATTCATCTTTGCAGCTCTATGCAGAACCAATATTCCTACAGCAAATATCCATAGTTTGATAGTATTTCTATTGCACATTAGCTGTAATCTGTATTTGTGGTTTCTCTGCGTGTCCCGTCAGTGGTTCTGAGTTCACTCCGTCTCCTGAGTACCACCACAGCCATCCTGACAGACCCCAGCCTACTGCCGGAGCAGGCCACCCTCGCTGTCACCCAGGGCCACCCCGCTGCTGCCCTGGACCACTCCTTACAGCCCGCCATTCGGGACAATATGCACCCCATGTGACTGCGAAGAACAGACTCATTGGAAAGTGAACTGGAATCCACCATAATGCACAGGAGACCACAAGTCAGAGGAGAGCCTGTGCAATGATTCAAAACAGACTCAACATTCAGCTCCGAGACTTTCAATAATGCATAATCACATTCCTATTAAACTCACCAGTTGCAAAAAAGAATGTATTCCAGTACACCTAAAACATCATAGGAACTATTTGTGATCTATGCTTAAATTCTGATAAAAGCATAACGTAGTTGGACTAAACACTTGTATTATTTATAAGCCTCAAAATCTTTGGTGAAGCAGTAGTTATATTATAATATTCTCAATTCCTTTCACATGTCAGCTTATCTTTTCTATGTATCATTTACTGTTGACATCAACTCGATGCAAAATGTCTTTCTACACCTTCCACTGTATTGGGCATCACACACCAGTTCCAGTATTAGACAAACGTAAGACGAAATGAATAGCTTTAGTTGGCAGGGGTTATTTCAGAGTATTAATTTTAATGGTTCTCAAAGTGGAGTTTGCAGACCACCAGGGCTCCAGGGTCCAGAGGGTGAACTATGAAAAGAAAATGAAAGATAGTTCAATTATACTATTACCTGTTCTTGAAGTCACAATAGAAGGAAAGTCTGCTTCGATAAGAGATTTCAGTCTTTCAATTTTGCAATACTAAATCATACCAAGAAACATCATTACTTTAAACCAGGAAAAAGGTTAACTAAACCCTGAGTTATACCAAAAGCCTATACCATAATTTAATTATATGAAGAAAAGAAAAAAATAATTTATCATCACAACTTCCACACCGGAGGCGCACACACACAGCACGCAGTTTAGGCCTATAGAAGACCAATCGTGAATGCACTTGTGGTGTCTTAAATAGTAATGCTGTGATGCTGTATGAAGAGGAATCCGCCGACACTGATCTTGATTATAAAAAGGTTTATTACAAGCAAAGATTCAGCATCAATTTAACAGACCCATGGATATCTGGAGAGACGACCAGCCCAATCTTCAAATGTTGTCGCTCCGACTTTCCTTTGTGTGAGCAACATATATATCCTATGCATTGTATGACCTAAAGTGGGAGGGTGTATGTGTGAGTATATGAACTGGCCAATCGAAGCCTGTTATCTGGCACAACTCCAAAAAAGGTCTCTTCTGTCTTGGGGGGACCCCTACTCATGTTAACAATTTCCAGATGTTCTCAGTAAGTGTAGAGTAAAGTTCATAGGACTCCCTTATAACAAACCTTTAAGCAAAGTTTATAGAAAGTTATAGAATGGTCATATACTACACACTGATACAGGTCTTTTCACAGCAGACATCTTTGTCAGCAGGTGTTTCCAATAACATTAACGATGGCTCTGTTCTATTCAGGTGTCCCAGTGAGCAATGGCATTGTGGCAGTGAGCCAGCCTGAACATTAAGGAGCTAGATGGAACTCAGTCATCACTAACTTGATTATTTACACCTGTGCTTTTCCTACTGCGACATTGTCAAAATGGCTTCCGTGAAAGAAGCCTGTTTGGGAATAAGCCTTCAAAGTGATAATATAGAAAGTTAACTGCCCCACTGTGGCCGCCGTTTAGGACTCAAGTCGTCCACAGAAAAAAATGAGGGAATCAACACGCTAGGTGACGCTATCCCAGTGCACTTGACGCCATTTCGTTGTTGGCTGCAGACGCTCCTCCGGGTCGCCGGGGTGCGCTGTCCTGCGGGCGGGCCCGAAGAGGCGCAGTGTGGGCTTTTTGTTCCCAGCTCTCCTCGGTGCGCTGTCCACTTCAGCACCACAAGCCGAGCAGAGGCAGCGGGGCTAGCTAAACGCTGAAGAAGAGGGACGGAAGACACGGCTCAACATCAGCACCGAGCCAGGTCCCAATATAGAAAATACTGAAACATATCCGCTACAAACGCCGAGACCAACGAGGCAAAATACTGCAGAAAAAGGTAAGAGTTTTCGAAAAAGCTTAAATAGGATCAAGTTGGTGGAGGCAGGGATAATACCGGGCATCACTGAAGAAGAACAAGCTCCCCTTCCCTTCCAGGTTCATAAATAAATACTGCATTTGAGGCGGTGTTTACGTTCGCTTCTTGTTCTGTCTGTGGTGTCTCATATTTTCACCCTATGGCCAGTTTATTAGAGCGAACTGGGGATACTGAAGTAATAAAGGGCTGGACGGAGACCGTGTTTTTGCTG
The DNA here is from genome assembly GCF_008315115.2 of Sander lucioperca. Classification (NCBI taxonomy): domain Eukaryota; kingdom Metazoa; phylum Chordata; class Actinopteri; order Perciformes; family Percidae; genus Sander; species Sander lucioperca. The sequence continues at coordinate 6,621,329 of NC_050185.1, forward strand.
GGCAGCCTCTCCTCGCTTTGCAGATGGTGGGGTTTTATAACTCGTCGATTTCCGCTGCTTCACTGTGACCAGCTGCTGTTTCTTTATCCCCCTCTGTCCTGGCTGCGGGACATTTATCATCACCGTCACTGCTCTCGTATTGTTCTCACATTTTGGCGAATTGAGGGGCGTATTGTGTTGGGAAAAACCGCCTCCACTCAGTTAACACATTTGCGGGAAGCGTTTTATTTCGTATACGCACACAGCAGTAAACTCTATTTCTACACCCAGCCTGCTCTTAAATATCTTGATGTTAGGTTATTTGAAATAGGATTCTCTCAGAGAAACAGCATATTTTGTGGAAAGTTTGTTCACAAAGATGCTTAATTATGAGCTGGGTAGTTTACTGATTTGCATTGAACACTTTGAGTGACTGTTAATAGTTTGTGAATTGATGAAGACTGAAGAGTTATTAGCCTAGGTCATGTGCTGTTGTGTCAATCTAGTTGAAGGGTTAATTTACCCTTTTTTTATTTTTATTTTTTACTGTAAAATACTATACGCTCACTGTAACTGTTTTTTGGTGATGATGTTCTCTTTATACTGTAAATGAGGCAGCTGAGAGGTGTCATTTTATTCACTATGTGAGCCCGGTCATGCAGCGCTGGCAGGCTTAATTGTCAGGTCTGTACACTGGGGGAATTATGTTTCTGACAGCTTCTTTTTCATGTGAAATCTTTGATCTGTCCATTCAGATTGAGCTTAATTTAACCCCTTTGCTGTGGTGGCTTTTGCAGTCTTTCTAGGCTATGCAAAGACACCCCAACATATAATATAACAAACATCAAAACAAATGTATATGCAAAGTATAATGTTCAATTATAGATGTGTTGACACAGAAGGAAAAAAAAAATATTATAATATTATTATTTATATATATATATATATATATATATATATATATATATATATATATATATGGGTTCATAATACACAGTAAAGTCTTTTATTTATTTTCAATAGAGAGGACAGCTCTGACCTGTCTCCTAATACATTGAATAATATTTTGTGATACAAATTATTGATACTAGAGCTGAACCGGTTAGTCCATTTTTCCATTAGTGGATCAATCAGCAGCTATTTCGATAATCAATTCATCGTTTGAATCATTTTTCAAAGCAAAAATGCCAACAAGATGTTTCCAGCTCTATGCTTTGAGGATTTGCAGCTTTTTTATGTCATTGTAAACTGAATATTGTTGGATTTCAGACTGTTGGTCGTCAAAACAAGCAATTTGAATATGTCACCTTGGGTTCTGGGAAATTGTGAAGGACAATTTTTTTCATAAACTGAAAAATGTACTAATTGAGAATGAATCAGTAATGAAAATAATGATTAGTCGCAGCCCTAACTGATAAGGCTGCTGCAAATTCCATTACGATTCACAGCTGTGTGACAACATTCACAAACGCCTACCGCAGTCCATGCCGACATTGCATACGACTGTTTGGCTCGGTCCTTATGAACATCCCACGAATCAGTAATCAGTGCTCAGTTTGTGACATGCTGCTCGGGTAAAAAGGAAAAGTCAGCAGGAGCTGTGTGAGTGGCAGGACAGTGACAGCGCTGACCAAATACTCATCTCCATGGGACTGGAGCGCCGCTGAGCTGCTCTGGCCAGACTAAAAAAAAATACTGAGTGCATCTCGGAAAAGCACATCTTCCATTTTGTCAGAGTGCTGCTGTTGGCGAGATAGGCCCAGGTGAGGTGAGAGGCTGATAGAGGGATTAGCTTGTTGTTGATGTGGCGGGGAGAAATGTCAGTCGCTCTATCTTTCTCTGCAGTCTGTCTCTCGGCTTCTTTCTCCACAAAAAATAAAAAGAAATTACAACATTACACATTACGGCACAAATCCTTCAATTTATTTTTCAGCTCCTGCTACGTGAGTCCCGTCTCTGTGCGAGTTTTTCCTGCGTGTCTCTGCGACGTGTATCGTCACAAGCCAAGCCAATCACAAACCTTTTTAGATCTTGGTAGAAGCACGCTGCATGCTAATTGGCTCACTGACGCTGATGAGATTTACTCTTTTATGTATTGAAATTGGATATTGAATGACGAGGCATTTTTCGATACTTAAGAGGCAATTCGGTTGGTGCCTAAAAAGTACTGAATTGGGTACCCAGCCCTAGTCAGCGCATGCCTCCCCATGTTCTCCTCTCATCCCCCTGGCAGACACACACACACACACACACACACACACACACACACACACACTGCTCCTCCTCCTCCTGTCCTACTTCCTTCTTCTTCAGCTCTCCTGAAGGGCGAAGCCACTGTTGGTGAAACCTCAAGGGGGGGGGGGAGGACAGATGAACGGGTGGCAGAGGAAGGATGGAGACGTAGTTTTTTTTTATCAGGCTGAAGTGTTTCTGGCGAGTACTAATAGCCAGGCATTGTCTCACAATGCCGTGTGTGTGTGTGTGTGTGTGTGTGTGTGTGTGTGTGTTTTAAACAAACACACAAATTGCTGCAATGTGAGAGCACAGCAGGGATGTCTCTGCTTATTCAAAGAAAGTCATGCCAAATAGATTGGGATTTTGCAATAAAATCAGCCTAAGACCGCACTTGAGTTGGCGGGATGAGGACTGTTGCGTAGCCGGGCTGTATGGCATCACTGCAGGTGGTGATTGCTTTATGTTTTATTTAAAAGGCTCGTCAGTGTGTGTTCCTGTCTCAAATCAAAGGGCACTGAGGGAGTATTTCTAGCTAAAGAGCTTACGTTTTACTGCTGTCCTTTCAAGGATGTTGTGTTTTGTGCCGTTTTTGAAGCAAACTTCTCTCAATGATTTGAGTACCAGCACCAGTGGGAAGTTGGACCCCCTCGACATCTAGTACTAATACATTTGAAGCACTTCATACAAAAAAAGCTTACATTTGTCAACATTAAACAACACCATATTGGATTTTGTTCCTTCAGTTGTCTCTGCACCGCCTGTAAAACCTTAAAATTCTTTAGATTTTTTTTTTACCCGTCACACTGCATTTTATAGCATTGTGTTTTTCTCATTATTTAGTCACAGTGTTTATGTTTGATGGGTACGATAATGACGAGCTCTAAACGATGCCTTAACAAAGTAAATAAGTGTATGTTATTAAATTGAGTCCTGCTATTATCCCTCTAAAACAAGGTCAACAAATACCAGTGTACACAATTCTGATGAAATGCTATAGACAGGCCTGGCTATTACAACAAGGCTGCATTAAGGTAACAATGTCGACATGACTTCATTTATTCCAATCACTTTGGTGAACTAGATTCACACTTTTTAAAGACAGTTTTTTTTTTTTTTTTGGACTTACTATAGGTTAAAGGACAGGTCCACAACTTTTCAAGTCTGCCTTTTAAACAATAGTCCGGTGCCTGTATGAACAGTGAAACAGGTTTTGCTTGCTGTAATCATCCCTCCTGTTTTATACTGGCCATTCAAAGATCTCTTCATCATGGGGACAAAATCCACAGATCTGTGTAAAATGAATTCCAAGATGTATGCTGAGTAGGGTTGGATATCGTTTGGATTTTTACGATTCCAATGCCAAACCGGTACTTTTAAAAAGATTCCGATTCCTGAACCGATTCTTGAAAAACTGAAAAATGACATCAAAGATGTAATATCTTTACTAGCGATCACGTCCAGTGAATGGTTAATATGATTTCACATCCATTTTGGTGAGCCCAGAGGGAAAATATGGCATTTTAAAAGTAGCCTACATTTACGGTAGCTAGCCAACAGTAGACTACAGAGAAAGTGTGATATTTTTACTTCCGTTTCGGAGCAACGGAGGGAAAATATTTCAGTCGACACATTAAGTGGAACCGAAATTTGCGTTCTAATCCGGTCTGATTCCTACCGGTTGCGTAGGGGTTTCGGTACCCAACCCTAACCACAAGTGTGTGTTTTCCAAAGTAATTTATTTTATTTTTTTGTACAAAAAAAGGGAACATTGAGACTAAAACAGGACTGTAACTTTGGAAGATACCTGCTTAAATTTGAACTCCGACTGCTAAAGCCTTGTATTACTGTAGCTTTAGATAGTACCAGCCAGTACTGGAGATATCCTGAGGCTGTAAACTGCAACCTTATTTTACGTGAATAAGTGCTATAAGACCCTGGACTGATACGGATCGATACTCAGCACACTCTGCTGGTTGCTGGTTGTCCTTGAGAGGCTGTTACGAGCTATGTTCTGTTTGTTGTGGGGTGTTGCAGCCGTCATCGGAACCCGCAGCAGCCCACTCACAGGCAGAATGCCGCACTTAGGTCACCTGAGATGAATTATCCCCGTAAGAAAATCCCCCACCCCACCGGCTTCACAGCGGGGGCCTGTGTCACAGCGCTCAGGCTGACAAAATAGCACACCATTCTTCCAATGTAAAAGCACATCCATTTTTAATCCTCCTCCTTTGAGAGAACACAAACAGACAACACATACACACTCTCTCTCTCTCTCTCTCTCTCTCTCTCTCTCTCTCTCTCTCTCTCTCTCTCTCTCTCTCTCTCTCTCTCTCTCTCTCTCTGGCTGATTCTCTCTCGCGCTCTTTCTCTCTGTCTCTCTATCTCTCTCTTTCTCTCTGGCTGACTCTCTGTCTGGCTGTCTCTCTCTCTCTCTCTGGCTGACTCTCTCTCTCTGGCTCTCTCTCTCTCTCTCTCTCTCTCTGGCTGACTCTCTCTCTCTCTCTCTCTCTGGCTGACTCTCTCTCTCTCTCTGGCTGACTCTCTCTCTCTCTCTCTCTCTCTCTCTCTCTCTCTCTGGCTGACTCTCTCTCTGGCTGACTCTTTCTGGAGTTTGCTTTTGATGTTTCATCCCGTTTCTCCAACAGCACATGTGTCATCATGTGTGGGTTTTATTTTTGTCCATTTCCAATGCTTGGTGAAGCTATACTCAACTCACTGTGGGAGATTGTATCATTTTTTTGTTCCATTCTGTTTCCCTGTGCCTCCATGTGGCTCACGCCGCATCTACAGGAATAACAATGTGTCCATGGATTCAGTGATTTAGCTGTAGGCTACAACTTACGCCCCCTGTATTTGTTTATGCTTCGTTGTGTTGGCACCATCAGCGATTAGCATCTCCTCTAATGTACCTATAAATATACTGACAGTTTATCCCTGGATAAATACTGAAGAAAACGTAACTGTTTGAACTCTGCAATAGATCAGCCAGTGCCTTCATTGGTATTTCTCCTCATTATGATGTAATTACTTGGAGTATCTTGAAATGCTTCATATCCCTAAAATCAGTACAACCTAAGCTAAAAGGTTATAAGTCAATAAACCATAATTAAAGGACAATTCCGGCGCAAAACGAACCTCGGGGTTAATAACAGATGTGTACCCACTCTGTCGCTCTCTGGGACATGTTTTCATGCTAATCTAATGTGTTTGTAGCTTGAAACAAGCTAGCGCGGACTGCTGATTAGCTTACAACGCTAGTATTCAGGGCACAGGGAAAGTAAAAACAAATCGCTATTTATACCACTAAAAAGGCTCAAAATATCACCACACTTCAACGGTAGCATAATGAGGGTCCCTAAATGTTAACCGAAGCATTGAGAACAACTTTGTAAGTGTACAGACAGTTTATTAAAAAGATAGTTTATAAAGACAGTCGCATTCTCGTATACAGGCGACTGCCGTCTTGGGAGCTACTGTCTTTCTAAATTATCTTTTTAATAAACTGTCTGTACACTTACAAAGTTCTCAATGCTTCGGTTAACATTTAGGGACCCTCATTATGCTACCGTTGAAGTGTGGTGATATTTTGAGCCTTTTTAGTGGTATAATAAGCGATTTGTTTTGACTTTCCCTGTGCCCTGAATACTAGCGTTGTAAGCTAATCAGCAGTCCGCGCTAGCTTGTTTCAAGCTACAAACACATTTGGTTAGCATGAAAACATGTCCCAGAGAGCGACAGAGTGGGTACACATCTGTTATTAACCCCGAGGTTAATTTTGCGCCGGAATTGTCCTTTTAATAAAAGTATTGAAATTGTGTCATGAAAAATACCAAAACCAGTGTTTTCTTTAAAGTTAACTAAATAAACACCAAACATATTGACCCAAAAGACTGGGTGAACAGAATATTTCTTAACGCTACATAGGTTGTTTTAACTATTTTGACTAATCTTTTTTTTTAATTTTTGAGAGCGTTTTGATAGATTCACCTGCAATAGAAAGGTGTAACGTGATAGCGTCATCACCAGCGTACAACGTAATGACGTGGTAGACAGAAGCCTTAGCTTTCTACTGCAAAACGATTGAATGCTCTAACTGTTCTGGTTTTTATTTTTGGATTGATGTAAACAGGATCTTGCAAACAATAATCTCCCGCGGCCGCCAGCGGGCGGTCCGTTCTCTAAAGGTTAAATAGCCTACGGGATGATTCTCAGGCAGATTGTGGAGTTATAAGGAGCGTCTTTTTTTCTATGATTTTTAAGGCGATTTGTGGATGATTATATGCCATGGACATGAACATAACTACTAATAACTTACTCCCAGTTGTGTGTGCATGGGCATGCACCTGTCCATTTCCGCTCACACAGTATATTTGCCTCACATTTCTCCCTCAGCGTCTCACTGTTTTAAAACCCCTCCTGTAAGGCATAAGTCATCTTGATAACCAAATTAGATCGTGAATCTCCTGTATGGGGATAAAGATGCCAAGATTAGCTTCAGCTCATCTGTTTAGAGCCCTTCTTCCTCCCACGACCCTTTGAAATCACACTCGGCATTCTAAGGTGATTGTGTTTTTCTTCACATAGTTTGGATTTAAATCCTGTGGGTCTGTAATGTAACTTTAGGTTTGAGGTCAGCCTCAGAAAGTGTAGAAAGTGTTTAAGGAACTTAGAAGATCAAAAAAATGCCTGCTTCATCCCCTGATCAAAGGGAGCTTAGCCCCAGATTCATCCTCATCAAGAAGCAGAAAAACATTAGATACAATTTACATCAAGGACTGAAAACTGAATAATTCAAGTTTTTGTGGGGTTGGAGGCTGTTTCTAATGAACTTTGTCCCTTGCGCGCTGGTAATAGTTAAATAAGAGTGTTTTATTCAGTAGGTTCCTCAGATCTATTATTACTCAATTAAATATTAGCCACATTAAAACCAGTGCTTTCTTTTCTACCTGACATTTGTTTTTGTGTGTGTGTGTGTGTGTGTGTGTGTGTGTGTGTGTGAGAAAGTAAGAGATGTGTGATGAAACCGAGTTATTGAAGTCAATACAGTCATGAGAAATGGCCGCGCTCTGTTCGAGTCGGGCCCGTTTGAAGCTGTCACCCAGTTACTGCTCAAAGGGCACTGTTTGACTGCTTGTTAGCCATCTGTGTGTGTGTGTGTGTGTGTGTGTGTGTGTGTGTGTGTGTGTGTGTGTCCGTCCCTTGGGATCCTCTTCCTCTATCCCACCGACTTCAGAGCTGCTTTGAAGTTCTTCCTCAGAGGAGAGGTGAAGAGGATGGAAGCGAGAGAGAGAGAGAGAGAGAGAAAGAGGAGGGAGGAGACACTGAGACAAAGAGGGGTGGGAGGAAGAACAGTGAAAACACTTCATTTTTTTTTTATCCCTGCACTTACTCTGTTCATCCCTGAGTTTTTCCTCCCTCATAATTTGAGAATGATGTCATAGGCTGCATGGTGTCTTCTGCGTGACAAAGTGTAGCTGCGTTGTTGGGCTGAGTACGAAATCTCAGGAGAACGCAGAGAAAGAGCGGTCGATGCGAGGAGAACGCTGTGTTAGGAATCTACAGCATATTAGGGTGGTCATGTAGCTGCTCTCGATCAGCTCATGAATAATGGAGGGGATCAGTGTCTAGTTCCATCAGGTGATCCCGGTGTACTTTTCAGGAGGGAGCGCGGTGTGTGTGTGTGTGTGTGTGTGTGTGTGTGTGTGTGTGTGTGTGTGTGTGTGTGTGTGTGTGTGTGTGTGTGTGTGTGTGTGTGTGTGTGTGTGAAGAATGGAGAGAGGCGCAGTGAGAGCAGCTGCTGCGGCCAACACACCCTCAACACACAACCATCTGCCGTGCTGACTACAGAGAACTAATACACACACACACCCTCTATTTAACTCTATCTGCAGTTTTAATGCTCAAATACATCTTTTAATGTAGATAACACAAATACAATATATAGAAAAAAAATGTTTCTTTCATATTTTCAGTGACATTAGGCATGTGTAAAAAGAGAGACAAAAACTTTTGAGCTACTTTGCAATAGCAAATATATGGGGCCCATAGAGCATTGCTACCCAATTTTGCAACATTGTGGAACAAATGCAAGCTAATTAGCCTCCAATGTGTGAAAACCTTAGAAATTAATAACAATTTTTTGATTAGGAAAATTGCCTCATCCAAAATCCACAAAAGACATGACATTTAAATTAGCACCCCCAAAGCTCAACTTGAGCTCTTCAGCTCTGCCGCAAGATATTTACACACACACACACACACACACACACACACACACACACACACACACACACACACACACACACACACACACACACACACACAGTAAAGGCAGGTGTTTTCTGTGCAGAAAATGATTTTTGTAACCTCCTGAATCTGATTGCGGCAGTATATTCTGTGGATAAAGCAAAAGAGTGAGTGAGAAGTGATCCTCTCAGCAGCCCATCCACAGCTGCCATAATCCTGAGTGGGTGAGGGGGTGGAGAGGATTGGGCAGAGATAAGATGACGACTCGGGGATGAAGCTCTCTCTAAGGAAATGAGACACAGAGCCTCATAATGGCTTGTTTGGTGAATTACTAACCCCCCCCTCTCTCTCTCACCCATTAAAAACAGTTTTTACAAGGGTAAACTAATATAATCCCCCACTAGCATCAGCTTGCAGTTCATATGGTCTGTGTAAATCATGTCGAATCGTAATAGCGTTTATTTGGATCACGTACAGTCTTTTGAATAAACCGCATTTTAATTGCTCTGGATAAACAGGATTGTCAGTGGGTGCGTGTCATGAGTGACAATGGTTTCAGCGTGAGTGAAGCTGAGCTGCACCGCGTGGCAGAATTCCATTTATTTACCCCAGAGAGATATGAGGGGGGGGGGGGGAATACAAACAGGAAAAGGTGATGCTGCGAGCAAATACTGTGCTGAAAAGATGAATGCAGGCTCTGACCTTTCCCATCTTTTCTTTGCCGAGCATACTGGGAATTCATATCAGCCTCGCCTGCTGCAGTCGCTGCACCGGCACCGCTTCCCCCTATTTAGAGCGGGCCAGACCTAAAATAACTGCTTGTTCCCTTTAACCGCAGCTCAGAGCCAGCGTAGTGGTGTATCAGATTGACCTCAGTGTAGAACCTATACCTGTGCTTGGTTTTGAGTTCCACAGTTATATCCCTCTTTGTGTGTTATTGTCAGTGTGTGTTCAAGTCATACAGCTGTTATGGGGGAGGGGTGAATCAATCATGCTGTCCTTTTATTATTATGTAAAATTCTGTGTATGTGTGTGCACGTGGTGATTGACGTCTCTCTCTCTCTCTCTCTCTCTCTCTCTCTCTCTCTCTCTCTCTCTCTCTCTCTCTCTCTCTCTCTCTCTCTCTCTCTCTCTCTCTCTCTCTGCGTACGTGCATGCCTGTGTTGGTGACTGATTGAATGATCATCCATCTGAAGCCTCCACAGTTAGATAATTAGCATTATGACCAAATCGGTCCTAGTAAATAATAAATAACCTGTTAAACAGAAAGGCCAGCATATGTATTATTCATAGCTATTTCTCCAGCAGCTTAAGTTTGACTTTACCCCTCTCTCGTAACTTGGATTACTGGCCACTTAACACCACCTAAACGCTGTTTGTATGCACAAAGAGAGCTTTAGGAATGACAAGTGCACATCGGACACATCGAAACACATATGCACATATAAAGTTAAAGGGCAATTTGTTTTTTGTTTTTCAACCTGGACAATATTTTCCCTTACATTGGTGTACGTGCTATATAGTACATGTTTAAAGTCACCATGTTATTGTTAATGTTAGCATGTATCTGTCTGCACAGTCTCACAGAGCTGCTCTTTTAGTTAAGTCCAACATTTCACCTTTAGCAGTTTGATACAGGCCTCGGCATCAGCTTTAACACTTTCACTGAGCAAAATAAAATGAGCCGGTGTTGCTGTGGTATATTGTTCAGAGCTGTAGTTTTCGATTTAAAGGTCCCATGGCATGAAAATTTCACTTTATGAGGTTTTTTTAACATTAATATGCGTTCCCCCAGCCTGCCTATGGTCCCCCAGTGGCTAGAAATGGTGATAGATGTAAACCGAGCCCTGGGTATCCTGCTCTGCCTTTGAGAAAATGAAAGCTGAAAGAAAAGATGGGCCATCTGGAATCTTCCCTTTATGATGTCATAAGGAGCAAGGTTACCTCCCCTTTCTCTGCTTTGCCCGCCCAGAGAATTTGCCCACCCATGAGAGAGAGAGAGACATCATGACTTTCAAACGAGCAAAGTGGCAGTTGGTCAAGGCCACACCCCCACCCTCTACCTTGCCCCCCCCTCTCTCCTCCTCAATAACTACAGACACAGAAATGGCACATTTTAAGGAATGCTCATTGTGGGACTGGCTCTAGTGGCTGTGATTCTGCACCAAGGCTGAATTTCGGGAAAGAGACTTCAGATACAGTATTAGGGGACCACTAAGGTCTATATAAAGAGACTTCAGATACAGTATTAGGGGACCACTAAGGCCTATATAAAAGAGACTTCAGATACAGTATTAGGGGACCACTAAGGTCTATATAAAGAGACTTCAGATACAGTATTAGGGGACTACTAAGGCCTATATAAAAGAGACTTCAGATACAGTATTAGGGGACCACTAAGGTCTATATAAAAGAGACTTCAGATACAGTATTAGGGGACCACTAAGGTCTATATAAAAGAGACTTCAGATACAGTATTAGGGGACCACTAAGGTCTATATAAAAGAGACTTCAGATACAGTATTAGGGGACCACTAAGGTCTATATAAAAGAGACTTCAGATACAGTATTAGGGGACTACTAAGGCCTATATAAAAGAGACTTCAGATACAGTATTAGGGGACCACTAAGGTCTATATAAAAGACTTCAGATACAGTATTAGGGGACCACTGAGGTCTATATAAAAGAGACTTCAGATACAGTATTAGGGGACCACTAAGGTCTATATAAAAGAGACTTCAGATACAGTATTAGGGGACCACTAAGGTCTATATAAAAGCATCCAAAGAGCACCATGTCATGGGAACACGTTTGATTGGGTTGTTTTTCCAAAAGCCCCAGTAAGGTTTTTTTTTAAATAACGAGGTATCCCACTGTGTGTGCATATTCATATAGTACACCAACTGATTTTACTACCAACATTCTTACAAACACAAATTGGCCCCAGGCACCAGCTAAATTGGGAAAAATAATGTCACAATAGATACAGACCAAGACAAAGCAGGACAAACGTATCTAGAGAACATCCCTTGTTTGTGAAATCTCATCCATAACATGTATCAGTAAAGGCAGACACTGAGAGAGCCTAACATGGCTGTACCCCTCAAACAGCCTGTGTATGTATCTATGGTAACTACCCTCTTCCGAGAGAGTTTACAGGTATATGGGCATGGATAGTGAATTATTTAGAAGCTCTATCAGGCATTGTCTGCCACACACAGCCCCAGACTGTGAATTCAAACCTGATATTGGACTGCAAGGAGGAAGAGATATAAGGTGGCACGCAGCCCCCGCCACCAGACCCTCTCAGTGGAAAATCCACAACAGACTAGTCTCGCATTGCCAGACCTATCTCTACAGCAAGACGGTCTGGCTAGTCCACACAACATTCCTGGATAAGAGAAAAAGGTGCTCTGGTTTATTGGCATTTTTTTAAACCAATCACAATCGTCCTGGAATGCGCTGGACGCCTCAGGAAGGAACTTGTTTCGGTGGAACATGTGTACCTAGGGAGGCGAGCTCTGGAATTAAAATGGCTGTCGAGTGTGTGATGAGAATTCTACTTAAAAAAAAAGATACATCTAATTTGATTGTCGGTTCTAGTTCGAAGGATGTTTCCCGAATCGATCGGAGTTTAAAATGCCAACACAAAGAAAGCGGAAGGTGAGGGACACTCGGACCAAAATGAGGGACATCCGGCGGACCCTCAATCAAACGGCGTCGATATAGACCAACAACGAACAGATCAGTGTAAAGTTTTATTCTGAATGTTGTTAATAAGGTTGTCCCATTAAAAGCATTTACTGTAATGTGTAGCCAGTCTTACACAGAATAAGGTACCATGCAGTCTGGTTGGTTGAGGCTATTCAAGATTCAAGATTCAAAATCCTTTATTGAATTTGAATTTATTTCAGGATAACCCCTTGAGATGTAGCATCTCATTTTCAAGGGGGTCCTGCACATATATACAAACACAAAGATTAAACATACAGTACATATACAAAAAAGACACAGATACAAACATATATACAAAACAATGCCTCGCTCACCTGCCCTTGACCCCACAATTAACATAGCACACATATTAAAGTATATTGACAAAATAATCAGCCAAATGCATTAGACAACTAATGCGTCATATATCAATATATCAGTATGCCTTATGACAAAATATAACATACCAGATGACATCACATCTCACGTATAAATATCAAAGAAAAACTAAAAAAATAAAAATGTTACATAAACCATTTATATATAATATCCTTGGTGTCCCTAATTACAAGAACATGTAGTTATTAATCCCACAATGGGGAAATTCACACTGTTGCAGCAGCAAGGGATGAGAGGAAAAGTAGAAGACACATGTTAACACACAATAATAAATATAATTAAAGAGAATAAATATTTAAAATAGTAAAATGATGATGTCAGATGTGATGTAATGATGTCAGATGTGTTGTGGGTATTCTGCAGACACGTTAAAGCGTCTATTCTGCTGAAGGACATTTCGCACGACAAAGTACCACATTACTGCAGTCAATAGAGGACATCCTGTTAACATCTCACACTATAACCTCCTTTTATGTCTCCAAACCTCTGTCACCACTTTGATCAAGCAACCACAAGCAATTACTCAGACTAATTGTATCCAATTTATAGAATGAAAGCACTGGCAGCATTGGAGGCCTGTTCATAAGGACCACTGAAAGGAAAATTACTGACACCATCGACAAGATTCTGACCAGATTACCTTTCACTACATTTTAGCAGTGTTAGTATTGTGTTTTACAAAGAAATCTGTGGCAGCGAATACCATAGGTGGAAAATACTGTACTTAAGTACTATTTTTAAGGTAGTTGTGCCGCACATAGTACATTCTGAGACTTATTTAAAAGAATTTTGAATTCTGAAAGAATGAAATAAAAACGATCAGTCCGTTGTCTTCACTGGCAACTTTACTCTCAGAAATCAGACGTTGGACCAACTGAAGGAGGCAGTGCAACAGTTTATATAGGCTACACTGTGCCAACAGATGATCTCATGCATTTGTACATATTGTATATTACTCATAAGAAATACAGTGTTTCCTCTATGTTGATTTGGAAGACAATATAAGACATAAGAATATCCCAAAATATACTATATGCCACACTACTTGTTGCCTCACTAATAGTTACTGGTGACTTTACAGGTTAAGATACATGAAAACATATGATAAGGTTATGAAATACAATGCAAAGTTACAGATTAAACCAGTTGTTCCAAACGTTTTGGGTTTGTGACCTCTTACAAAAAAGCAGTCTATATCCTTATCAGGTTTCAGATGTCTATGAGTTGTTAGCAGAATTTGTGTTGCAGAACTTTTTGAAGATTTTTTTCTTTCTTTCTTATTCTTCTTCTTTCTCCTTATTAATCATCTCATGACCCCTCAGGTTGATCTGGTGATCCTAAGAAGGGGGCCCGACCCCTAGGTTGGAAACCTCTGAACTCATACCTAATAATAAAGTAATTAAAAGTAGCTCCACCTCAACCAACAGTAAAATGATGGTTATGTATTGATGCAATATGTTGACAATTTAATCCCTTGATAAAACAATATTCGTACTACATAATGACTCAGCATGTTCTGTTTTCTTTAATTATTGCAACTCTGTGACGATTGTTTATTAGGGTTTTCCTGTGATCTCTGGTTATTTTTTGGTACAGGAATATGCAGTGAAGGTAGCTGCTTCCTTTTCACTTTCTCAGCTGTGTTGGTTGTAATACCACAATACATAGTTTTGCTATTTAGGGTTGGGTATCTTTCGCATCTGAACCAATACTAGTCCAGATACCGGTACCTGAAATTCAGTTCCTGGTATCCAACAGTACTTTTTTTGGTAGTTTCCCTCTGTAATTACAAAAAAAATATTTCAGTTGTAAAACTAATTCCAAACCTATTTCCTTAGAACATTATGTTATTTATTTAGAATATTTTACACTGACAGACATTAAACAAACATAAAAAATAAAAACCCCTGCCTCTCTCCTCCCAAAGCTGTCCCTACAACCTATTAAATTGAATAATTGAATAATTTAATTTAATAATAACTTACTCACTGTAACTTTTATTCTTGTATTTGTGTATTATTACATTTTAGCCTGTTTTATTTTCATCATGACCGTTTTAACTGCTCTTTAATGTTTCATGTAAAGCACTTTGAATTACCTTGTTGTTGACATTCATCAGGGCACAGAAACCACTGTTGTGCCCGCTTGTCTCAGAGGAAGTGTAAAACAACAGCACCACAACCGCTTTCGGGTCTCCATTAATATCATATCGCAGCAAACGCTGTCTGTGTGAAGTTTTGAAAAACCACACTTGAAACCGCTTTTATTGGCATTGCCGTGACTCTCTGTGACTTCAACAAAATTGCAGAGCCGACATAGTTTGCTCCGTCCGCACCTCTGCGCCCGCGCGTGTGTGTGTGCCGGACCTCTGCTCTCTGTCAACATGCAGAGAGGACAGATAAGCTTGCGCTTATACTCTCAGGTACCGAAACCAATTACTCGGTAGTACCGACGTGATTCGGTCGGTACCGGTAAAAGTACAGGGTTCGGTACCCAACCCTACTTTACAGCTCAACTGGTCTTTGACACTGTAAAATCCATCAGAACTTGTATTTAATCTGGGCCGGTGCTGCTCGAGCTGCTGTATCATTACTCTTTGTTTCTTTTCACTTTCCCGTTTCCTCATAAATAATTGTATTGTTTCAACTTGGCACAATAGTTTCTGTCATAGTTATCAGCTTTAAAGAAGAAAAACAATTTGCATGCCACACATTTGCAGACTAAAACCTTTTCTGGAGACATGGCAATATGAAATCATAAAATAAAACAATTGCTTTTTGTAATTTAATCAACTACCTGCCCAAAGTATGTATAGTCATCTTTTAGCGAGCTATGTTGGAGGTGCTTCCTGGGGGAATTATTATAGTATATTTTTCCTTTTTTATTTACAATTTTCCTTTTTTTTTTTTTTTTTATTTTACTAGCAGGAGCCACAGATGCTAAGTATTGTATGGTACTAGAAAGTAAACTTTTTCTTTAAACTTCTGCAATCAGTGGAATTTGCACTTCAGTCATAAGTGAAACAATGCCATTTCCAAGGCCTTATGCTAATTAGGCTGATTAAACTAGATGAATTCAGTTGTGGCTGCAGCCACAGCAGCAAACCCTTTCTGTATTGCTAAAGTAGAACACTGACAAGAAAGTTCAGCTTTATCCACATGCATATGGACATTATACTCCAGAGAATACAATGCAAGAAGAATAGAGAACTCATAATGAGCAAGCCAACTAGTGACAGTAATATGAAGAACCTCCTGTTCAAATAAAGAAGACACACACACACACACACACACACACACACACACACACACACACACACACACACACACACACAGAGACAGTGAAACAGAGCTGTTCTGGGAGCTCAGCGAGGCCAAACACCAGCAGCGGGCTGCAGCAATTCACACAGCAGAGAGCCGCTGAACGTTTATGGACCCTGGCTGGCAATTTATTTTTTGGGAGAATGTTTGGCTTCAGTGCTCTCCGTGGACCTTTTTAGTGGAAGAATTAGAAATGGGCATTTGGTGGGCGCAGAGGTATGTGGTGCAGTGGTAGAAGAAGTATTCAGATCCTAAGTAAAACTAATAATACCACACGGTAAAAATACTCTGTTACAAGTAAAAGTTTAAGTGCAATAAAAATGTTATGTAAAAGTATGTAAGTATCATCAGGAAGATGTACTTAAAGTATTAAAAGTGAAAGTACTCAATGCAGAAAAATCCTCACATTTTAGAAACTGGAAAACGATCCAAACTGTTCTGTCAATCAACTAAGTGTTTAATGGTCTAATCATTTCAGCTGGACTTGTAGGCCGTTATATTGTTGGGTAGTTTAATTAATAATAAAACATCATATTTTATAAACTACATGTGTTTTTATGTGCAAAAATCTTAATTTGTAAAGTAACTAGTAACTAAAGCTGTCAGATTAATGTAGTGGAGTAGAAGTAGAAAGTGGCATGGAAAAAAAAGACACCTTTGACAAATTTGTACTTAAGTACAGTACTTGAGTTAATGTACTTAGTTACATACCACCACTGATGAGGTGAGAGGATTTTAGCAGTAGGTAAGTTATCGCAGGCAAGGGCTTCGGCGAGAAGATGGAGATAAAGAGGGACATTGTACTATTGCTATTGCGTTTCAGTCGGAGCATTTGGCGCTGGCAACACAGCCCCACTATTTACCACAGGCACCCACTTATATTAACCAATCTGATAAAAGAGACCAACTGACAGCCTTTCTATCTCCGAGGCTCCCAGCAGCCATAAAAAGAGCTTTTGTTGGCTTACATTTTGAACAAGTGTTATTGTAAAGACTGGCTTTCTTAGCAAATGAAAATGGCAGGCTTTATAGCCTTCTTACATCAGCAGTGAAGGCTTTGATACTCTGCAGTACTTCTATTGCTGGATAATTATTTTGTTGCAGGGAGAATGTGTGGCCGGTCCCATCCCCTTAGAAGACACAGAGTTCAATTTTAGAGTCCTCATATTATGCTTTTGGGCTTTTTCCCTTTCCTTTATTGTGTTATATATCTTTTTAGTGCACGTTATAGGTTTACAAAGTGAAAAAGGGACTTACCATCTCCAACAGAAAACACTGTTCACAAACTGCTCCAAACAGCTCTATTGAAGTCCAGCCTGTACTTCAGAGACGGACGTGCATCACTTTGTAACACACGTAGAGCTTAGATCGGCCCAAAAAATCAAGCCCGAACCTACCCGAGCCCGAGCACGTTGTGTCCGAGCCCGGCCCGGCCCGACACATTAACTGTAATTAAGAGCCCGAGCCCGATTTAAACCCGACAATTTTTTAATACGTGGGCCGTTATAACTGACGTTCTCAACTACAATTCAGAGTTGTTTGAACTGCAGAAATCTGTTTAGAATAATACAACAAGGACGAAGCATATAAACTGCGCTGTTTGTTTAGAATGGAACGGATCGCAAGTGGATCCGAATGAAGAAACGTAAAAAAAAAAAAAGAAACAAAGATGAACAACATATTGTTGTCACTGCCCACGACTTGTTTAAACTGCTTCCATACCTCCGACTTTCCTCCACACTTGCTCAAAGTTAATTCTCCTGTTTTTCTTTTTTTCTTTACATCTTCAAGCTCCCGGTGTGATGCGTGCGAGAGGAGGAGACTCCGCGCATGAAGTGCTGCATTTTGTAACTGCAGCCTAACTTTTGTACACATTTGTTACTTTTATATAGCCTATATATATATTTATAATATTTCTGATTATGGCATAGCTATCTCCCCACCCAAATAGGATAATAAGGTAATGGATTAAAAAAAAAAAAAAAATTGCTTGATCAAGGGTCCGGCCCAGGCGCGGTCCGGCCCAGGCCCGGCCCGAGGATGTGGCGGAAAATAACGGCCCGAGCCCGACCCGAGGTCCGCTCGGGCTCGGGCCGAGAATCTAAACTCTAAACACACGTTATAATGCTCACCTAGCTGCTAGCGTGGCACGCCCTCATACTCTGCTTCTGACTGGCTAGTAGTCCTTACCTAGCTACTGAGCATGTGCGACTCCCAACAAAGATGGAACAGAAGTGAGTTGCCTCACTCTGTAGCTAAAACAGAGAGCTCAACACACAGGGTGAAAAGAGGAGCTGCAGCAATGTGTGGTACAACACAAATATGGTGTTTTTTGAAAATTAAATCATGTAAACCTATTCTGATATAACCTCTAAATACAATTATGAACCTGAAAATGAGCATAATATGAGCACTTTAAATAAAAAAAAAATGTTTGACTAGTGCTAGTTAGATAGATTGCTATTGGTTTTATGTCAACAGCAATCTGTCCAACCAGGAGAAAGGGTTTGGCAGCTGAAGGTTTTTGTTCCTCTAAAACCTAAAAAAAGAAATCAGCATGTTTTTCAAAGGAATAAACTTCAACAACAAACGCAAACCACTGCATGCTTCACATAATATTCTTCTGAGCAAGTACTCTTTTGGTGATGATGGTGTGCTGTGTTTTTCAAGGACCCTGGCCTCCTCCATAACTGTGTTACAGGAAAAAGGTCTGACCTTTACACACTCAGCTCAGTGAAGGCAAGTGACCAACGAATGCCACTGCCAAACTGCTCGGCACCCTGGCAGTTGCTTTTGTTCACACAAATTTGAATCTTTGGCTTTTCCAGAGAGAGAGAGAGAGAGAGAGAGAGAGAGAGAGAGAGAGAGAGAGAGAGAGAGAGAGAGAGAGAGAGAGAGAGAGAGAGAGAGAGAGAGAGAGAGAGAGAGAGAGAGAGAGAGAGAGAGAGAGAGAGAGAGAGAGAGAGAGAGAGAGAGAGAGAGAGAGAGAGAGAGAGAGAGAGAGAGAGAGAGAGAGATATTTGCTTTATCTTTACATGAAGTGTCTTTTCTCTTCTGCACATCTGAATCTTAATCTCATCTGTATTCTATCCTCAATCCTCCAACCTCATTGATTAACCCCACAGTGTAGAGCAGATCTCTGCTGGGTTTAAAGGAGTCTGCTGTCACGGGAAATTTCACGCCCAATGCCTTTTCCATTAAGGAGAAACAGGAGAATCTACCTCCTTGGGGGCACGCAGCTAGCCGTTGAGAACCATGGATCCATCCTAAAGATTCTTATAAAGCTCACATGATGAATCAGAAAGCGTGCAAGGTCATACAGCTCATTAGAAACCGATAGAAAGCAATGCAAAGTTCTATATTCAACCCATCTTCAACTGAGTGATGAATATACAGTTCAATGTGTTATAATGCACCCTGGGCGTTTAGCTTTGGCAGCTGTGCAGTTGTTTAAAGGGTAGGGTTTGTGAGGATGTTAGCCATTTATTCAGTGGCAACAAATATGATTACTAACAGAAAGTGGGGAATGTGGGAGATGGACAGGATTAGAGTGAGTGAGTAAGGACAGAAATGGATCTGTGATGTAGTTACCTTCAAGGTAAGTGTGTTAGAATCTGACACTGAATTTCTATTCATGCTGCGGGTTGGCCCAGACGGGGGAAACTGAGCCACAGCTCTGATTGGCTGGTGATACACCTGGCTTTTTGCAACACTGCCGGCATCCTGGCAGTCATACTGCTGTCAGTAACAAATAATCTGACATTTTTGGGAACAAATTTGCTTTCTTGCAGAGAGTTAGAGGAGAAGTTGATACCAATCTTGCAATGGAGAGTGATATCGCTCTTCTCATCTAATTGTCCGACTGAAAGCCAGTGAGCGTGTTTCCCAAAATGTCCACAAGAAATTCAAAGCAAAAATCGGATCATTTTTGGATTGGGCAAACAGAAAAGCAGCGTGCCTCTCTGACTGCTACACCCTGCCATTTAATCTGAGACAATCGAGAAAAATCTAACATTTGAATCCTGGCAACTTTTAGATGAATATTCAATTTAGTTGAAATGTGTACTCGACTGCAGAGAAGTGCTGAGAGAGGGAGTGCTAAGTGAATGTCCTGTGTTGAGATGAGGGATCTGCAGCTTGCTTGCTTCACAGCCAGGTAGACAGCAGCAGACCCCATGTGATGCTATTGGAAATGGGGCCCCAGGAGACATATGGGGAGAGAGAGACCAATTTGGATTTAAACAGCAGCCTAGATATACAGTGTACTGTACACTGGGCCCATTTTCTATATGTACAAGAAGTAACTTAATGACTTCTTACTGTAATCAGCCATAACTGTCAGGAGTTTGACACAGCATGAACAGAAATGACAGCTACTCTACTTATTTTTCTACTCTGCATTTTTCAATCCGAAAAAACATTGTTGACGTGATTGTTTTTATACATGATGTATTTTTCTCCTAATGGAAAAATCAAATGGATGAACATAACATGGAAACTTAAAGCTTTTTCACACCAGTGTAATTGAAAAATCACAAAATCATCTTGATATTCTAACCTGAAGATTATACATGTATACTTAGAGCCTCTGTGTAGATTGGGGCAAATGTTTGAAGCAAGTCATAAGAGCAGGAGAGACCAATGCTCAGCAGGGACCTAAGCCAGAGTACTGGGCAGGAAACAGATGGCGTTAGTGGAGGGAGTGGGGGGAGGCGGGGCACAGATAGACGCAGTGCCTGGCCAGAGGATATTGCAGCAAGCCTGGACACACTCATCCTCTGTCCCCTGCCTCCCAGGGGATTAATAAGCCCATCATGGCTGCTGCCCATATGGGGAGCCACAGAAGGCATATGACACTGAGGGGGATATATTGTAACTGGTTAGCCATTTTGTCTTATAATGTCTCACTTTGACTCTGTAATGTTTGGGGACCACATTGTTGTTGCACATGTTCCAACCCAATCAGCTTCACTTTGTCTGGTAATGGAGGGCAGAGGAAGAGAGTTTTTGTCTGACTCTGGTGGTGAGGACTCTCTGAGAGCACTTAGAAGACTGCAGGTGTTCATCATTTCAGTTATTTTTCCACCAGCAGAGCCAAACAGGTGGCCAAGCCTGTGACTGGCATAAAACCAAGGAGGAGCACCCTCTATCTGATGTATTCCTCTCCCATGTGACATTTTACCTGCCACTTGGACTGAAATGGCTTTCTAACAAAGGCTGTAGCATGGTGTGTAGCTGCTCCTGTGTCAGTATCGACTTTGTCTGGAGCTGTATTGGTGTTGGTGATATTTCTTGTATTCTCACATCCCCTCCGGTGCAGCCGAGGGCTCTGTCTAACCTTTAAGGCGCCAAGTGATAGCCCAGTGGAGGGGCAGCAGACCTGACCTTTATGAGTGCTTTCAAAGTGCCACACCCCCCTCCCTCTCCCAACCCAGCACTCTCTCGAGCCCGCTTTCAGTCTGCTGCTGGCTCCTATAGACCACCGGTGTCTGGTGCTGACAAGCTGGATCTGCTGCTGTCCTCGGACCCCCCTGAGACCAGGCTGGGCTCTGCAGCCTGTCTCTGGGTATAAGCTTGCAGACAAGGATGGCAAAGGAGAGATAGGATAAGATAGTTTTACTGCAGATAAGCCAGGGACTTCTCCTCTCTGTTGGGCTACGCTCCAAATCACTGTTGCTCTGTGTGGGTGTATGTGTGAGTGACTAATCCACCTTTAACCAGCCAGAAATTCATTGCATTGTCACACAATGTGAAAACCAAATACTAAAGATCACCTTTTAGTCATTATAACATGAATTATGGGTGGCTGTGAAGTAGAGCGGGTCGGCCCTCAACCACAAGACCGTCGGTTCGATCCCAGGCTCCTCCGTCCACATTTCAAAGTGTTCTTGAGGAAGACACTCAACCCCAAGTTGCTCCCCGGACGATGAATTTGGCTGTCCACTGCTCCTAATGCTTAGGAGGGGTTAAATGCAGAGATTGAATTTTACTGCATTGTACTGTTTGATACTGTGACGAATAATGATAACAATAATCAAAGTTTTCTTTATAATAATAAAAGTTTCTTCTCTTAAGAATTTTCTGTATTATTAATTCACAATTGTTGTATATGCTCATAGTGTAAAAAGTGTTACATGTAAGGTCGGGGCTTATCCATTATCCATAAAAAATGTGAAGGTAAATAGCAAAATTAGCTTAGATGAAACTGACCTCCAATTACAACGGCCGGTCCCGGAGAGGAATGAAATGAAAATCCACAATAATAATAACAGGCATGCAGCCTGCTACAACAGCTAATGGAAAAGTGATAAAAATGAGCTTCATTAGGCCCTGATTGAGTGATTAAAATATTATTTTATTTTCCTGAAAAAGCCCATTTTCTAACCCCATTCCACTTTACATCCATTAAAAACCTGGTCTTAATGTTATTCAAATCACTTCCATGGAGTAAAAGTTATCTCATTCTAGCATAGACTTTCACTGTCTTTTCCTATCTGCTCAGTTCATGCACAGACACGACTGCTGCACTTCCCAATATACAAACTTTGTTTGTGCAGAGGCTGGGGATTATAGCAGGATGCCTCCTGTGATAGGTGCCTTAATCCTGCTCCCAGCAGGGAGATTAGCAACCCCTGCTTTTTGAAGATTTTACTCCATATCAGCTCCTTCCCCCAGCATGTAAACACATTTCAACAGTGATTAGCCCAGAAACATTGCTTTAGACCCCCCCCCCCCCAAAAAAAAAAAAAAAAAGCCCTCATGAGCTATCAAAGACATTACTGCATTCATATGTACATGCACATATCTCTCAGGGCAGTGCAGTGGAGCCTGTGTTACTGCTGGAATATCTGCTGCTTCATAGGCCGCACTAGCACGTAGTCCTTCCTGACAGATGGCCTGAGGAGATGTGAGATCTGAGCAGGCAGGGAGACGTGGGATGTTCATTGTGGCATTATGGTTAGTCTCATGTTATCTCCCTTTTTTGCCACAACAGGGCCTTCACGTATGGCCAGCGATACGGTTGCGCCGCGGATTGAGATGTAAAAGCAGGGAGAGGGGAGTAAAAAAACGGCGGGGGAGGGAGGAGTGACCGATCTCACCTTGACACTTTGAGGAAAGCTGCTGAAATGTGTGTTTTCAACTCATCTCTCTTCAGCTGCAGGGTGTGTGCGTGTATGCACGTGTGCATCCGCCCGCGTGCCTCTCGGCGGGGCAGCGAGGTGTGTGAGGAGCCGATGACAGATGGTCATCATCGCTGAGAGCTAGCAACGTATCTGTCAGTGCGTCCTCGTCTCCACCTCTCTCATCTTCTTACTTTTTCTCTCTTTGATTTTGATCTGATTTAGGGCTGCACAATATATCTTTTTTTTTTTTTTTATCGTCATTGCAATATCAACTGGCGCACTAAACACATCGTGAAAGGCTGCGACATATCGCGAGAGACACTCAAAGATTTTTTGTTTTAGTTGAAAGAAAATATCGGGGGAAAACTGCACTTAAAAATGAATTCTTTTTTTAGTGGTGCTTTTTCTATTCAATTCAATTTTTACAATAAAAGAATGTTGAAAATGATTTCCTTTCATTTGTTTTAAATTCAACAGGCAATTTGTTGTATTTTAGCAGAATACTGAAAGCAGCAGAAATGCAGATCTGAGTACACTTTAATATCTGTTTATTTATCGCGAGTGATATCGTTATCGCAATATTCAAAAACGGTATAGCATATTGCATACTTTCCTCATATCCTGCAGCCCTAATCTGATTATTTCCCTGTTACAATACGGGGATGGACTCGAGGTCACAGAGGATCACAGATGATAGAGGTGACCTGTCTGTCTGTCTCGGCCCTCCTTCAATCAATCAGCCAATCAGTCTCTCTTTCACGAACTCTCCTGTTTGACATTCTCTCTGTCTTTCTATGACTCAGTCTTCTTGGGTCTGCTTTTTAGTCAGTCGATATCTGTGCCAGATGAATCTCGTCCTTGCCTGTGCTTGCCTTTTGTGCCTGTTTGGTGTTTAGTTTTTGCCTGCACATGCAGGTCCAATTTTAAGCTTTGCATTTTTTTCAGTGAAAGCCATTACTGAGAAATTCTGTCAAAACAGGGCTTTCTGCAGGTTGACCTTGATTCGGAGGAAGCTATCTGTCCTCTAGCATCAAGTAATCACAGTGTGTCTCCTTGCAATGAAGAGAATGCTTCCTTATCGTGACAGGCAGTGGACCTGTTAGTGATTGTTGGGAGCGGAAGAGGCCCAAAAATATCGGGAAAAATGACAAAACCTTCCCTAATCGCTCTCCTGTGGTGCAGCATCAGACAGCGTTCCTGATCCGTCAGCAATCTCTGGCGCGGTCCCAGAGGAGTAGACGCCCTCCATCCCCCATCTCCACACATACGGAGTAGAAATATATGAACACCAGAGAGGAAAGAAGGCGCAGTGCTCAATCCTGTCTCTCTCCTGTGAATGAACTGCACGAATGAGGGCTGAGAGAGCGTAAGGTAGCAGGAGAGAGGTATATTTGTGTGTGTGTGTGTGTGTGTGTGTGTGTGTGTGTGTGTGTTATTTTGGTGAGAAGGGCAGAGAATGACAGGCGACACAGTGTACTACCTTGGAAAAGCCTCCCCCGGTGACACTTGTTCTCTTTCATATCTGTGTCTGGTTTATTATGGTCGTTGAAGGCGGCGGTGGCCAGCGACAGGGCCTGAATCTAGATATCACCACCCGACAGCTTTAATTGGAGCACGCATGCAAATAATACCCATGTTTATTCTTATAGATGATTACATCCACAAGCAGCCAGCCGTGAAATAGAAACCTTTACGCTTCAAGGCCAAGCTGGCCATCTTCTGAGAATTTCAATGGACAGGTACTGTACACCCCTGTTTATTACAAGAATTTGACCAATGCACAGGCAAGCCCTATTCTTAACACTGAGGGACTTCTACTAGGAAAAAATAATTTAAAAAAAAACACAGGTATACAAGCATTTTTACCATCATCATCAAACAAATAAATTATAGTTGCTGATAGAGTTGTGCCACACCAGTATCTGAAATGCCTCCGATACTGCCTAAAATGCTGGCATCGGGATCGGCGAGTATGCGAGTCTATGCACCGATCTTATACCTCGTAATTTAGCCCTGAATAAAATCTAACTTAAAGTAGTTTATTTTTGTTCTTCATCTGTTCTGACTGACTGTCAAATTGGATAATAAAAGAAAGTTCTATGGCTTTCGATCTTTGTATTTTTTTAATGTATTTGTTCATGTTTTGTTCAAGGCTTTAAAGCTTTAGTGAGTAACTTTTTGATATTAATGAGCGCCCGTTACATTCAAGCCATTGCCAAATGAGTTGCTACAAAGCTAATTAAGACGCCACACAACTCTCTCTGTATTTCTCAGTATGGCTATGTTCAGAAGATTGGGGCGTCCGTCGACTTTCGCACGCAGAAACTCAAGTGAAGATAATTACCTCTTCTGAAGAGGCCATCATGTTTTTTTAATCCTCCGTGTCCTCCTTGGCTACTAGCAGCTGCGTGGGGGGGGGCACGATCACGGAAGGCTTGTATCATGTGGACGGGCCGACAGTTTTGTTGTCATTAGCAATCATATCACATCCATATAGGGTTAGTAGTGTACAGCTGTTAAAAACTAATAATAATTATGTATATTCAACGCACTGATATAGGATCGGCTATCGATATGCAAGTTCAGGTTTCAGAATCGGTATTGAGAATAAAAAAATGGTATTGGAACATCTGACGTTGGTGAGGCATGGAAACAGTCCCGTCATGATTTCAAGAGGCACACAGTGTAGAACTGTCTTTAATGGGTTGACATTTTGCCCTGTGTCTTTTTTTCCCCTTGAAGATAGAATGAAGCCTCCGCCGTGTGCTCGATTTATAAAAGCACTACTGTTCAAATTAATTTGAAATGGAATGTCGGGGTTGCCTTGGAGACACGCTGCGGCTCACCTGAGCTGTCAGAGGAAAGGCAGCCTCTGCATTTTAAGAAATGAAATAGTAATTTCATTGTGGGTTGCGGTGAAGAGGGTGAATAATAAAAGGAAATAGTTAGGATTTGTCATTGCCATTGATTTGTCATGGCCTGTGTATTTACAGCCCCTGCTGTACTTTACAGCAAATCGCAGAGGGTTACACAACCATCCACAACACACATAACAGAACATCACTGGCAATTATTTAAAGACCCTGAAAACAAATTCTCTCTCAATACTTATAAAGGATGGTACATCAACATAAATCAAAGTTAGATCACTTATGGTTATTTCACATTAGAGAGTTCTGTTTTTTCTTTTCTTTCTGGTTTTCCTGGTTTAAGGTAGGCTCTGTTAGAAAAGGATGATGCCTCACAATTCAGGATTTAACAACATTTGAATGAGAATCTTATGACAGTTGGTGGGTCATTTGGTCACAGTCAGTTAGGGCCACACCCAAGGACATTGTTTTTTAATTTGTCCATTATTTTCTCCATTAATTGATTCATTGTTTGGCCTATAAAACATCTGAAAACTGTGAAAAACGGCATTCAAGTCCAAGGTGATGTCATTAAATGTCTCGTTTTGTCCAACCAACAGTCCAAAACCCAAAGAGAATACATTTACTAAAATGTAAGACATTTTTGACAATTTTTGCTTTTTTAACAATTCATCGATTAACCCAGTTGCCATTAGCCTGGTTGACACCAGACCCTTCTCAGTTTTAACTGAGAGTAGGTCTGGGCAAGCTTCATTCACAGCTCATTTCCAAAGGGGCGTCACCAACGGACGCTGCTCAAATGCCTCTGGGCGCAATTGGATAGTCCTTCAACCAATCAGACCAACAATCCGGGTGAAGTAGCAGTGACAGCAGCATCAATGGGTTGCTGCGCTTCGGTGGCCATCATGTTGAATGTAAACAAAAAGCTGCTCGCCGTCGCTGCGCTATTGTCATCGCGTGAAGTCCGCCTCAACGGTTGTGATTGGTGCCTCGATTTGGAAAAATTGGAAATGGGCTTGAATGGGCTCTTGGCCAGACTGACTTGCAGAGCAAATCTCAAATTTGCCAGAAGTTCGTCAGGGTTTACCCAGGCTAAGTTGCCATTATTTGTCTGTCTATCAACTAATGTATTAATAGCCTAATTATTGCAGCTCTACTGTTAGTCAGATCTGATCAAACCACACCTTAACAGTCCCGATGAAGCACATGAGTTGAGTTTTCCGAGCGTTAAACTCTAATGAGTAATACCCCAAGATGTTTCTTTTTTACTTTGACTGTTGCTTATTTACTCAGGAGACTTAATGTTATAGATAAATACTTAAGATTTGAAACCAAGTTGTTAGGGGCTTTAAAGGTCATGCCAGTGTTTTCAAGTTTAAGCCCATTAAATGTTTTCCTTTTGAAAACCATGCTGCTGTGTTTTAAAGACTTTTACTTACATCTTTTCTACCATTCTAGGCGTTCATTGGTTTCGATCCATTTCCAAACAGTATGAAAATCAACAGCAGTATCTTGAAACTTGAGTAGTGTAATCTATTACAGTAAACATCAAGTCTACATTTATATTTGCCAAAGTTCCTTTGTTTCAGTTTGCTAATTGATTTCCATATCTTAGTGAAATTAATAAAAACCAATGGCCACATGCAATGTTGCAAAATGCACCTAAAAACTGAACCTAACAGAATGTATTAAAAAAAAATGGTCAAAAAAAATGTTAAGTGTACCTAATTTGTAGTTAAAGAGCTAATAGTTGCAAACACATGGTCCTTTAGGAAGGTAAACACATTAATTTGGGCTACACTTGGACAATGTGCTGATCAAGGAGCTCTGCCTAATGAATCATATACAGTATCTCTCACCCTAATTAGCTCATTGTTGCTCTGTTCTTTTTCATTGCAGTACTTTAGATCAGTACTCACTACTCAGGCTTTTCTGCTAAAAACTCTAATTAAGAGGACATGCGAGTTCAGCTGGTTTGATACACGCATTAATCTTATCCCTCTACAGTAGCTTATTGATGTTGCAGATGTCAGGGTGTTGCTGCAGTCTTACCTTGGCTTGCTGAGCATCTGTATGAGCCACTAGCGCTCCACATGTTGGCTTTAGCTCTGACAGTGACTGGTTCATGCTAAAAGGCATTGTGCTCCTGTCGATACAACTCCAACAATTAGGCAATAAGGCTGGTTATCTGAAAGGTTTTTCATTGGAAAGAATGTTCTTACTCTGCCTTTGATTCACTTTTTTTTCTCACAACCTTGCATTTTCTTTTTCTCATTATCCTATTAAATTGTTCTATCTTCTGTAGCCTTGGAGAAAACTCATCTTTTATTTCCATTCTTCTCTCTGGTGTGGCCATTGTCTCGTTTAGCTCACACTGTTATTCCCCATTATCCTCTCTTTTCGTTATCTGGAGCAGCCCAGTGGAGCGTAGTAATACAGTAGACTACGTTGTGCTGTTCAACACTGTATCTATAGCCAGTAGGCCTACCGATCCCCAGCGGCCCTTACCTTCTTAATACCCACTTTCACCTTTTTTGTGTTTGTCTGTCCTTACGTGGACCTTGTTGGAGAGAAAACTGCGTCTGATTTGTGTGCAGGGAGGCTCATGGCTGGAGAGCCCTTTGGTAGACAGCTGTGAATGCCATGACTCAGAGGACAAGCCAACAGCTCATGCCTCTTAAGAAGTCTGATTCACTCCACTGAGCAGGGCAGCAGCGGCCATCGGGGGATCTGTGTGTGCCTGAAATAAAATATTGGCATTTGAATAATTACTGGATTGCAGGATTAAATCCATCTTCATAGAAGCTGATGCGAAAGTTGATTTGAGGTTGATATATCCGTTGTTATGATTAGAGAAAAGATTGTGACAAAAATGTAGCTTGAAACAGAAACTAAATCTGACATGCCATCCATTCTACAGTAGATGCTACATTGTGTTCTGTTGTGTTTCTTCCAGTTTCTTCTTCTTGTTGGCCTTGAGAAAAGATTTATTTTTTTTAAGCTTCTTCCAAAGGCCAGCTTGAGTGCCAGAGAATGATTCAACAGAAAATCTGCACTGCAGACACTACAGCTTGACATTCATTATTTTATCACCATAGCAACCGAGAATTTAAACAGAATTTAATTTCTAAGCATTAGAAAAACCAAAAAGGAGAAATGAATAGCTGGACACACAAAGCATTATTATGGCTATCATTATAGCGTTTAATATGAGCACAGTCATAAACAATCATCAGAAATTGTCTACGCCGTGTGGCCGGGTTGGTCCAGTGGGTAGAGCAGGCGCACATATACTGAGAGGTTTATGCCTCGATGCAGAGGTCCAGGGTTCAAATCCGACCTGTGACAGTTTCCTGCATGTCTTCCCCCTCTTTCTTCCCTTTCTCACCTAGCTGTCCTATCAAATAAAGGCGGAAAACCCCAAAACAAAATCTTCAAAAAGAAAAAGAAATTGTCTACGCCTTTATCTCTCCGCTGTTAAATCGAGTCAATGCTGTATTCAATTCTTCCGGATTGTCTGATTGTCTTATTTGACAGGAATGAAGATATATTTTCTTTCCTCTTTTAAACTGTTGGCAATAGTGGTAGTGCCAGTAAAGCACTTTCTTAACACCTTCACAGCCTGTCTGTTGATAAATGGCGTGTAGCTGCCCTTGTCTAACCTAAAATCCACCACCGATTTTTCTTCTGCCTCCCACTATTTTAAGCCCTGTCTTTGGAGCACAGTTCATATTGGAGGGCTCATTGTAAGCCCTCTGACTGAGGACAGTACCATCTGTGTTTATTATATACAGGCTCTACAGGAGGGCTGATATGATTGCTTTTGGGGAGGAGCTTATAAATAGTTTGGTCTAGCCCGACTGCGAAATAAAGGATGAGCTATCTAATAACACGACCGCAGGTTGATATCTACCTCTGTCATGATCAGTGACAAACCTCGGACAATATGTGCTGAGGTTTTTCTAGATGTTGCAGTTAGGGCTCAAACATGCATATAATGGGTAATAGTGTTTTTTTTTTCCCATTCTTTGCTAATCACAAATACACTTTTATTTACTGTGCAATGACTGCTCTTGACCAGGCTGAATCATCCTGGAAATGTCAACAGAGTTACTGGATATTTTTGGATCTACTTTGAGTTTTCCTATATGGTAATGTGTGTCATTGTTTCAGGTCTCACACAAAACACTAGAAAATACAGAATATGTGTCCTGGATATTATTAAAGCTTGTAAACATGTTAGAGGGCCAACATCTAATTAGTCGGTGCCGGAGATAGCAGTACAAATGGACACGGCGCACAAGGCTGTAGCTATAAATAAGAATGTGGCGTCTCAGATTTAATAAGGACTGAAATGCATTGTTGGCTATGCTCCAGCAGCACATGCAAGTATTACAATCTTACTAGACTACAGAAATGGAGCTGTGGATGTGTCTGCTGTTAACTGGAAGAGGTCTGGATCTGAATGTTTCTCTTCTATTTACAGTAAATCTTTAGTAATTACCAGATATGAGTTAACAGCTTCCATTTGTGCTTCAGACAGAGAATGGCTTTACCACTGCCCAAGAGCCAACAGGCATGTTTCTATGGACTTCAGTTGGTCCGTCGAACATTTTGGTCCAGGTAGGGCTGGGCAATATATCGATATCATATTGATATCGTTATTTGGGACTAGATATCGTCTTAGAGTTTGGATATCATAATATGGCATGAGTGTTGTCTTTTCCTGGTTTTACAGGCTGCATTACAGTAAAGTCATTTTCGAACTAACCAGACTGGTTTAGCAGGGTCAGCCCTATGTTCCCACAGCCCAATGGTCCCACAGCCATATGTTCCCACATTTCTAAGAATCTTTTTTTCACAAGAAATTAGGCCCTATGTTCTCACAGCCCTATGTTCAAACATTTCTAAGATTTTTCTTAAAATTCGGCCCTATGTTAGGGTTATGGTTACATTCCATCTCTAGTCCCTTGCTACTGGATAATAGGTTGGGTGTAATTGGCTACCAAATTGGGAGAAAGGGGGATTAAATCTGATACAAATTTATGAAAAAGGAAATGTGGGAACATAGGGCCTAATTTGGGAAAAAAATCTTTGAAATTTGGGAACTGTGGGAACATAGGGCCTAATTTTAATTTTTTTTTTTAGAAATGTGGGAACATAGGGCTGTGGGAACATAGACACGCTCCCGTTTTAGCTGTTCTCTTATTTGCCTTTACCCACTTAGTCATTATATCCACGTTACTGATGATTATTTATCTAAAATCTCATTGGTCAAATATTTTGGGAAAGCACCAATTGTCAACCCTACAATATCGTTGCAATATCGACATTGAGGAATTTGCTGGAGAATATCATGATAGTTGATTTCCTCCATATCGCCCAGCCCTAGGTCCAGGCTGAAATGTCTCTGGATATACCGTTGGTGTCACAGCCTGTCTCTCTGTCCATCCTCTTCCAATTCCCAAGGTCCCTTCATTGCCATTTTCCATCCATCCACCAGATGCCCTGGGACTTTCCTTTCTTTCCCCATCACCTGACTGTCCCATCCATCTTCACACTTGTTCCTACTTCCCTCATTAGCTCTGCACTTGCCTGGCTCTCCTCGCCCACCCCTTCACCTGCATCTCATTCCCTCATCAGCCACTCTCTCTATATACCTGCCCACATCCTTTTCTTCCTGTCAGTTCGTCGTAGTTGCTTTCTCTCTGTGTGCTTTTGTGTTCCACTGGTTGCCTGCCTGCAAGCTGTTTCATTAAGAAATCACATCCTGCTGCCTCCTCAGTCTGAGTGTGGGCCCTATCCCCGTTGCCTGGCATAAACCAGCCGTGACCGTTGGATAGATGGTCACCATGGAATCTGGTGCAGACATTTTTAAGTTCCCCTCAGGATTTCAGTAACTTTGGTCCAATTCTTTTCAACTCGACCACATACTTTCAAAACTAATGATATAAATCCCACAAGTCTCACCTGCATTGAAAACTTTCCAGTTCTCACTGAGTTAGAAGTTGCGGTTAGTTTTGATCATTCTTATATAAGTCGGTGATAATTGCATGGAAATATTTATGAATTAATAATTTATAGGAGTTATGAGTTTTAAATAACTTTGGTCCAATTCTTTTCAATTTGACCAAATACTTTCAAAACTAATGATATCATTCTCATAAGTCTCACCTGCGCTTTGTGTTTAGTGCTAATTAGCAAATGTTAACATGCTAGACTGAGATTGCTAACATTATTCCCAATAAACATTAGCATGTTAGCACGCTGATGTCAGCATTTAGCTCAAAGTACAGTCACACAGAGCACAGTAGCGTGGCTGTGGCTGGTTTTCTAAGATTATTATTATTATTATAAGATTATGATATGGATTTTTAAATGCAGTAATTATGATACTCAGAGGAGAACATAACAGGTTAGGGTGAACATTGTATTTTAATAATTGTGTTTATCATCAATCACAAATAAAAAGGTTTTGTTAATCAAAATGTTGAGACCCCAACTGAGCAGCAAATAACCACTTGTGTATTTGGCAGGCCACTTGAAACTGAATGATGTTCTAGTAGCACTTTAAATGGAGAAAACAAAAGCCCTCATAATGTATTACATGAAGTAGTCGAAATGGTCTGGCTGCTGCTTGAACATTTCATAATGTCAGTAAATTAGCTGCAGCTCACTGTTTATAAAGGCTCTGTTTACAGTCTGTTACTTTTCTCAGTGATATACTGTACATCTTGACACTGTTAGAAACTGCCAGGGTTTTGGTGCAGTTAATCTAGATATGCCTGATACAACATAAAATGGCTTTGAGAGTCAATGAACTAGCTTGGAGTGTCCTTTTACGTCCCAGCTGTTATCATTTAAGATGCAGACGTGTTGTTGAAGCAACTGAGAAGTAAAACCAATAAACATGACTCAGTCTCTTTTGGCCTTGTGCCTTCTCCTCTGTCCTTGACTCTCTTCTGTTGATGTGAGTGGGTGGGAGACGTTGTATATCATTCTTCACTTAATTCGCTCCAAAATGCTACAGTACCTTAACATCGTTTTTTTCTTTAATTATCATCGCGATATCAAGTGGCGCAATAAACACGTCGCAAAAGATTATTGTTCAATAAAAGAATGTTGGAAATGATTTCCTTTCGGGTTTTTTTTATCAATTTGTTGTATTTTAGCAAAATACTGAAAGCAGCAGAAATGCAGAACTGAGTACAAATGAATGTTTATTTATCACAAGTAATATTGTTATTGCAAATATTCAACAACGTTATCGCATATTTTCCTCGTGACGTGCAGCCCTAATTCACGCCACTTGATTTTAATATATGTACCACTATAAAAGAAAAACTCTTTAAGATGGTTAAAACTGTGTCCGGAGAATGACATTTATCATGTCGTAATCCTACTAAATAAAACAAGAACTGACCTGACGATGATCATGCTGATCACTGCAGTCATTTTGCACTGATAAATGAGAATGCCACCAATCCTTTTATTTCAATAATTCATAAATCAGTTCGAAACATTTGGGTCGGAACATTTTAACTGAAACAAAACAAATTGGGTGTTAGCTCGTCGGCAACTAACAACAAAATAATTTGACAGAGAGCCTTAGTCCCTAGTGTCATTCACCAGAGGTTTGAGCTCATGACTCATCGCCCTGCATGATTTCCGTTATGCATAAAGCTGTGTGACGGCAGTGGACTGCCGCCGGCTGCTGGTGATTACGGCCATGGAAAGGTGTAGGCAGCAAACCTGTATTTAGAATCAGCCCTTTGGCTGCACCGAGTAAAACAACACCTCTGCAATCCCCCTGTCAAGTTGTATTCTTGTGGGAAATGAAAAGGGCCTTTGTCTGAAAGTTTGAGAGGTTTTGCTGTTGGTGTTGTTTTTGCTATGATTTGTGGAAGGTGGTTATTACGTGGGATGAAAATGGATGCTGCACTTGGCAGAGGTGAAAGTGTTTGTGTGCAGTCTCAGAGGGATGTCCCTGCAGTCCAGGGTTGATTCCACTCAGGGAATGAATGTCTGCTGGTAACTGACAGGCATCACTTTGTATCAGGAAGCTGATCGCTTCTGCGGTCCAGAGTGCTGTGTCAATTAAAGAGCAGCAGCGCAGGCAAGTGGAAAAGAGGACAGCCTCATTTCTGTGACGCCGTCGTCTGGAAATTGGCTTCAGATTGCTGCAGGCACGGACTCTATTCAGCCAACTCTCGGTTTGACTGGCTCCATCACCCATTCACAGCAGGCAGGTGGATAACAGACATATTCCATCCATATCAATAACCTGCCTTCAAAGCATACAGTGTGGAAAGCATGATTAAATAGGTGGAGCACTGTGAAATATTGTGAATTCTTCACCGCGGTTTTAAATAACCGACTGGAACTGGACTTCCTGTGATGAAAATGCATTTGTGTTTGTGTTTCCTGAACCCTAAGTGTACACTCCTCTAGGCTGTAAACTTCACTGCTCATACTGTAACCCCGATCGCTCCTCAGTGAGCCTTTGACGAGGAACCTCTGCCACTTTTAAGCCGCCCTATACTCAGAGCACTCTGGTTCTACTGACTTTTCTAAATTAGGTTTTCTTTGAAGCTGACTGTGCAATAGATGTTGTAAGTTACAGGTGCTCCAGCATCCTTGCCTCTTACAGAAACCTGCATCGAAAAACTTAGAAGTTAGAAGTTGCGGTTAGTTTTGATCATTATTATATAAGTCGGTGATCATTTCATGGAAATATTTATGAATGAATAATTTATAGGAGTTATGAGTTTAACCATTTGGGATTAATAGTTCAGAACGAGGAAAATCTGTGTAAATATGTGAAATTAAGATAACGATGTTGGGAGATCAGTTGAGATCAGCCACTTACTGCGTGCACAGAAGCACTTGCTGGCATGGTGCTGAGCTAATCGGCTGGACGTTTGATTCATTCTATAATAGATGGTCGGTTTGGATGGAGAGTGCATGGGGCAGGCTAATCTCCAGATGACTCTTTGACAATCCCTGCATGAGACATCAGACAGAGAGGGACAGAGGGCACAGTTGAGGAAATTGCTGTTATCGCTGTCCTTGAATGTTTTCGTTTTCGTTTTGCTTAAATTCCACTCTTCAGTTTCTGCTGCCCTCTAAGTAAGATGAGTCACATGCAGAGGTTTGAGTTCTGCGAACATCACTATATCGCTCTGGGATTAACTTACGCTTTCAAAAGAAAGAGGGCAATGTATTGCCTCATTCTCAAAATGCAATAAGTTTGGACAGAGGTTTTTAACACCCTGCAGTATTTGTTGCAGCTAGATTTTCAGCTCACTCTCGGAAGCACACTGTGGCGGTATCAGAAAAACTGCTTTGTTGGCTAAAAGAACATTGAAGCTGTAGTAGTGGAACAAAGGCCAAAGCAGTTGATGAAACCTGAAATGCAACTTAAGATGGATCTGCTGAGTAAGCAGGGACACGTGATATAGGCTGAATCCATTAGTACACTCAACATGGACTATACTGAAATATCTTCTCAAAGAAAAGCATGCACCTTATCTTCTGTAACTTATTTAAGTTTTATTTAATGAGATTTGCTCACTTTTGTGTAAATTGTAGTCTACTACAGGGACAGAAGGGTTATTATTCTGTAATTGAAGTGTGTGGCAGATTTAAACAAGGCTGAGATGCACTGCTTTATGGTTATGTTATTGGTATGATCCGTTGGGAGTTTAATGGAGGGTTGATATCAGTTTGGTAGATTTGCTAGCCTCTGCCAAAAGAAGAGACAGTGACTCCCAGTAACTCCAAAGCCTTTGCATTTATGTTTTGTGTTCCTAGCTGGCATGCTGATGTTAACCACTAATCCTACATTTAGGAATCAACTGCTTTTGTTCAGTCAGAGGTTGATCCAGAACAGGAGAGCCCTGTTGTTTGCAGTCAGCATGGCTAACGTTAAGCTAGCTGTTAATGGTCAGTAAATGGCTCCAAAATGTACCCTGACTGCTTGTTAAACAAACTACAACGTCTTGTTTGCTATCCCTACACATGTTGGTTTTGGTGCTTTCTGAGTTGTTTTAAGGCCTAGGGTGTAATTTCCACTGGGGACAGGTGCCCACTTTTTAAAATCCTATTTGTGACCCCCCCCCCCCCACACACACACACACTTTCAAATTCATTTAATATTACTTTATTTTATAGGTCTCAGTGATTGAACAATAAAGAAAGTAAGACCTCTTTTTCGTATACAGTTTAGAACTATTCTTTCTGGCAGAATTTATCATTATAATCAACTTAATTATGTCCTGGATTTTGTATCACCATAGACCCTTAATATATGTAGATATTCAGGAAATGGGATTCAAATTACACATTTGTACATTTGCATTACAAACATTTGTTTGGCGTAGGACCCCCAGACCCCTTGCTTTGTGCAGGATGTGTTGTGTTGTGACATGTAGTGTACTGACCTGAGCCCATCCCTCCCCTGCCAGTGACCCCACTAATCGCATCAGAAGCAGTCCTATGCTAATCATTCCTCCCCTGAGACACTACACATGGCAACACGCTGGAGTTTATGAGTTTGCGCAGTGTGAATGTAGTTGTGCTACGAGCCAGCTGGAGAAGACGTAAGAGCTGCTGAAAAGGTCGAGGAGAGATTTTAAAAAGCACAGTTTGGTCCCTGAGGATGCAAAGCGGGGCAAACTATTCAAAACTCTGTTCTGAGGTTCGAGGGTGTGTTCCTACAGATTGTCATCCCACGGCTGAACTGTGTGCCAGGATGAGCTCAGATGTCACCTTGGAGACAGCATCTCTGTCTTCCTCTGAGGTGACATGTGGGACAGGGGAGGGTTATTTCTGTCACACTTTGTCTCTGGGGTTCCCCAGGATGTTTCTCCACCAAAGGCCACCATTTTTCAGCTGCCTTCTCACCACTCTGTATCTCTCATAGCACTCATTAGTATGTTGATATATATACTTTTTATCATCCCGTTTGTGTTATCTACTTAGCTCCAGATCATGCATACATTTTACCTTGCACGGCAGCTGGATTCTCGCGATATCACGAGATCTTGTGAAAATCGCGGGATATATTAAAGGAACAGTAATGTGTTTGTGTCCGGACTAGGTAGGGCTGCACAGTATGAGAAAAATATGTGATATGCGATAACGTTGAATACTTGAGATAAATGAACAGATATTAAAGTGTACTCAGTTCTGCGGTTTTGCTGCTTTCAGTATTCTGCTAAAATACAACATTGCTTGTTGAATTTAAAACAAATAAAAGGAAATAATTTCCAACATTCTTTTATTAAACAAATTGAACATTTGAATTGAACATAAAAGGCACCACTCAAAAAGAATGACAGTTACATTTTAAAGGGCAGTTTTCTACTGATATTTTCTTTCAACTAACACAAAAAAATCTCTGATTGTCTTTCGCGATATGTTGCAGCCTTTCGCAATGTGTTTATTGCGGCAGTTGATATTGTGATGACGATAAAAAAACTATATATTGTGCAGCCCTAGTCCGGACAGCAGTAACCCGAACCAATCAGCGTCTGGTGAGAAGCTACTGGCGGCTACGAGACTGGTTTAGGTGTGTGTGACGGCTGCAACTGTTCGTTCAAAAACGTGACGTGATAGACAGATGGTTCATACAATCACCTGCCAAGTACTTTTTTTTTTTTTTTTTTTTTTATAAAGTGCCTGCCCTTTTCCAAACAGTTTCCAATGACGGCTTCTCAGATGGTTCTGTGCAACAAACCATCTGGCGTGTCAGGTTAGCATAAAGTGGCTCTTACGAGAATGAAAGTGTAGTTTTTGCAGAGCTCTGCATCTGAGAGAAGAGGTATATATGCTATTGCAGGAATTCTTCAGCACAGCAGCATCAGCCAGGCTCCCGCAGGCATCCCCTCCTCTGCTTTAGCCCTTTCTTTCTCGCTGATAGAGTAGAAATCTCTCTGAACTACACTTACCTTTTTCACTCTGTGCTGAAGCTCCCAAAAGCACCAACAGAAAAGTAAATGAAGCACTTTACAGAAACTACTCGTACTCATTCTATCCCTCATGTCTCTTTTAATAAAGTCAGCTGAATGGTGGGCTGTGCCTGGGCATGAATTTACCAAATCTACTCCCAACAGAAGTCTATCTCTCTTGTAGTATTTAGTATTGTCTCATTTGTGACGTGCTAAATTGCACAAGTGGCAGAGCTTTGGTAAACAGCAGTGAGGCTCTGTGCATGACTATTCCTTCCTCCTTCTCTATTACCATTCCTTAGACCTCCTCTGCTCATTTTGTATGCTACTTTCATCCAACTATGATTTAAAAAAAAAAAAAAAAAATAGAGAGAGAAGAAAGTTGATGCTGCTTGTTTCCCCGCACCCAACAGCAGTCCAACGTGCCTGGAATGAAGACAGCTGACCTTGGGAGAGCTAAACCCGTCCTCTGGGTGCCAAAGTGCTAGGAACAAAACGCAAGCTTCCAGCCAAGGGGCAGATTATTTTTGGAGGAAAAGGTGTTATGGAAAGCGGGAGATAGGAGACAGAGAGAGAGGGGGAACGGTGCTTGGTGAGAGGAGATACAGTCAGGTCTTACTAGGGCCGGGTGTCGTTCAGAAATATTCCATACCTGGTGCCGATGATGCCAATACCGTGACTTTGATACCGGTTCCTAAACGATCCTTTTTTCGATACCAATTTTATAAAACAAAAAGAAATTTCATCATTACACGTTACGGCACAATTTTAGTTATTTATTTTATTCTGTGTGTAACGTAGAGTTTTTCCTGCATGTCTCTACGACGTGTAAC
>NC_050185.1:6667500-6727500 GCF_008315115.2 Sander lucioperca
GAGGAGCTGCAGCAACATGCAGTACAACAAAAATATGGTGTTTTCTGAAAATTAAACCACATAAATCTATTCTAGTACAACCTCAAAATACAATTATGAACCTGAAAATGAGCATAATATGAGCACTTTAAACGAGCCGTCAGGACTTCTGTACGGTTGTGATGTCACAACTACTATATATATGTAGAAAGTGCTGCTACAGTCATTCCCCGGCTGCAATGACGGGACAGAGATTCAGAGAGCGCAGATGCGGAAGAGCCGAAAATGCTGACCAATCAGAGCAGACTGGGCCATTTCGGGAGAATGGCTTATGGAGGCAGGCGCTAAAACGGAACGTTTTAGACAGAAGGTGAATACAGGTATATTCAGATGGACAGTATGAGAAAAATAATGTGTTTTTTGAACATTAAAACATGTATATAGGTTTTAGTAGAAACCCAAAATACAAATATGAATCTAAAAAGGAGCATGGTATGGGACCTTTAAAGTCCGCTCAGGGCTAAAATATTCTACAGAGCTGTTCTGTGCCGAGCATGTGCAGATGAGGGATTGCTGTCATGAAATATCAAGTGCTGATTTACTGTAAAATTGATTCAGCGATGATGGCTCCTGCTGTCCTGCCACCTGTTCTGTCAGCCGAGAGCCGTGTCGCGACGCACAGATCCACGGTTCGTTACCATGGCGCAGCAGTTCAAAAACAAGCAAATCCCTATTAACCAGTCAAACACTTCCAGAACCAGCTCAGATAGAGAGAACCGCCTGACTACATGGCACAAGCTGCTCGCACACTTCCTAATCATTGGATGAAATAAGTGGGGATAAGATGTGACTGTAGTTGTTGAGGTTGGTCCATCCAGCCTCGGTGTCATCCTGTCTCCGCTCCTCCTTTGCGTGACAGTGATGGAGTACGTCAGCTAGGTTTTTTTGGCTCCTTGGTGAAAAATGAAGCCATTAGTTGTAGAGGGAGACGACCGGTGAAGGCCTTCTTCTGGCTCTGCATGTTCTACAGCAGCCTTAACAGGACAATCCATCTTAATCAGCACCCAGTCCACGCAGCATGTATTGGAACACTTTTTTTTTTTCATCACCAAGATGACAACCCTATCCTTTCATCAGTCAACGAGCCAGAAACATAATGGTCGAGCGAGTCAAAACCAAAAGAATGCATTCAGTGTTGAAACAATAAAATAAGTCAAAGTTATATTGAATGAAGACGAGATCAGACGAATCAATACTTGACATTGTCAATACATTCTTCTCTGTCACTTGTTTTGTTGCTTCTCCCAGACTGTGTGCTCAAGCTGCTTAGTGTCTTCTAGGGCTGCACGATATGAGGGAAATATTTAATTGCGATAATTTTGACTGATATTGCGATAGTATTCCCCTTACTGGAGGGAATGATAATTTTTGTATCATTATTCTCATTTTCATTGAAAAATATTACAATTAAAAAAAAATGAAAATGATTTGGATAGTCTATATTCAGATTCCGATAAAATCGTGGTTAATTGGGCAGCCCTAATGTCTTCCACTCTTATCCTCCTTTGACTCACATGCTGCATGTATGGCGGTGTGTGACCTTGGTCTACAGTTTGAATTTGGTCCATGAGACAAGTGGGTTTTTGACCTGCCTCTAGGCGCTACTGGGCTGTTGACTCATGGATCAGAAGTTGCTGCCAGCGCTGTCGCTGGCAAAGCATGTCTACATGTACTAAAAGCGCGTGTGTGTGCATGTGTCTACAGCATGTTGATGTGTGTGAGTGTTTTCAAAGGGTACTGCTCAGTTCAGGCAGAAATGCTGCAGCCTGTCCAGAGGTATTAACATCTTGGCTCACCTCTCAGTGTTTGTGGCTTACTGTCCATCCAAATACGTTGTGTACAGTGTACAGACACTGTGTGGGTGTGTTTGTGTAAAAAAAGATCAGTTGGCAGCTTTGTGGTTGACAAACAGGGGTTCAGGGGCCATAAAGGGGCCTTCAGGGGGCTCTACACAGTCTTCAAAGCAAAGAATATTTAAATTTTATGTTTAAATCATTAACATGACATAAGACTGTCTAAGACTGCCAAAATCCAGCAGACTACAGTGTTGATCTGACAGTGTCTCTCCATCATCTGTGTCTCCACAGGGTTCAGTAATCATGTATGATGCGGCGAGGGTGCCATCTCCTAAGGATGGTGCAAACGGGATGGCCCAGCCCGTGGTCCTGGGGGCAGGACCAGGACCGGGACCAGCTGCAGGATCAGGAGGGCCGGCGCCGAACACAGTCCTACAGGCTAAAACAGAGGAGGGACAGCCAGGTACAGAGGAAGAAGAGGAGGAGCAGCCCAAAGCAGAGCCCGTCCTGGTGAAGAAGCCGCACAGAGAGATCCTGGACCATGAGAGGAAGAGGAGGGTAGAGCTCAAATGTATGGAGCTCCAGGAGATGATGGAGGAGCAGGGGTGAGTACATGGGATGAGCAACCACTGACAATAATACCATGGGCCTCCTGCAACGACCACTTGTAAAGTTAAAGCAGCTGTAATCTACGTTTTTATAAGGACAATGTGACACATGACAATGTGTCATGTTAATCATGTAGTTCAGTAGTTTTAGTTAGAGCTGCAAAAATGTATCCATTAGTTGTCAACTATTAAATATTCGCTAGTCTTGCATTGCCCGACCTATCTCCACAGGGCTGTGGAGTATGGTCTCGCTACACCACAGATACATTCTGGGATAGGCAAAAAAGGGTTATTTGCATTTCTTTAAACTAATCACAATCGTCTTGGGCGGTGGTACCACTGCAAAATACTCTCAGGAATGAACTTTCGCACCCCGCAAAAGAAAACCCCACAAACGACCGCGTTTGCTTGTTTTACCTCAAACCTTTTCTTCATTATTTCTGTCACAGTACGGCAGTGATGACATATTGTTGGCAGCTCTATTCATATTTTCTAATTGTTTCAAGTCCTCTAATCTGACTGCTGACACCGCTACGTCTGCTATGTTTTCGTCTGCTGATTTCCAACAGTAAGCCTTGAAGTGTGAAATATTTCTTGTTAATCTTTGGTGACATGTTTGAAAATCAAACTGTCCCCAAACGGAGCAGAACATGTAGTCTTATATAGCAATTTGGGGCCATCAATTATGCTAATGATGAAATCTTATGAAAGCTTCTCATGCACAGTTGGCATTTATCAAGTTGAAACAAGTCATTTTATTAAGTTTGTGCTAAGAGATTTTATTGAATCCGACTTGGAAGACTTGCACGAGCGAGCCTCAAAGAAAAAAAAGTTTTAGGATAAGAATAAAAAATGTTCTTGCATGAAGCCCAATATGTATTAAGCACAACAACTCACCAAGCGAGTAAGCGACTCCAGTTGCACTGGGTATTTGATGTCAAGTGACATTACCGTTTTCAGCGAAACCGCAGTTGTTTATCTTTAGTTTACAATTCGGTTATTGTCGAGCTGTTTGGAGTGCGAGCTATGAAAGCATTCTCAGTGTAGTAGAGAACTTGACATTGACAGGTATGTACCTGTAGGGGGGCTGAGTTCACAAGCTGCACCAAAACATTACATTCAAAATCTGTTACCTGCCAAAAGTCATTTTCATCGCAATATTGGGAAGAAAAAAACAACCCAAGCCCTTGCGGAGGAGTGAAGTAAACATAAGGGGCTGTGTTTTTGTTAGGAAATGGTGCATAGCAGCTGTGTTTTGTTGATATGGCCATTTTTAGCAGCACGGTATGGAAATGGGATGGGATCAGGATACATGCATTATCAGGAGTTGTGATAGCTGGAATCTATTATGATCAATAACTTCATATTTTTCATAGGGATGGGCATGAGTATGCGCTTCTTTTTTTTTTTTGCTTTGTAACTGTCAATATCTTACTATGATGTGCTACTATGACAAGTGGTTCATGCACATATGTACTGTAGTGTTACGTTACAACAACATTCAAAACGCTCATAAAGTTATTTTTAGAATGATTGTTTTGACCACTGAAAAGAGCGCTGGGCTATCCCACGATTGAATTTGTCACATAACGTTAGCTACAGTAGCCGTGGGTAATCGCCTCATATAATGGTAAGTTAGCAAGTTAACGTTAGCTAACATTACTTGCGGCTATTAGATTGAAATGGCATAACCTGATTAACCATGAATAAAACTTGAATACATTAACTCGTCCGGGAACATTATTTCTGCCTGAGTCACGTCAGATAGATTTTTTTTATCGACAGTGGTGGTTGTTTAATAATGAAGACAACTCCCATGATCCAACGCTACGTCATCAAAAACTCGGACACTAGTCTCACGTTAGATTGTACTCAAGTACTCAAGGACATCGCTAACAAATAAGTGACAGGACAAATGCATGAAATATGGGGGTGGGGGGTTACAGTGTTTAAATTATGTCATGCCGGTGTTTTCATCTGACACAAAATGTGACCACGGGAACACATGCATGGAGGTGGTTTAACATCAACACATGCATTGCTCCAACACACAGATAAACTCTTCTTTTTAAATAAAAAATACATTTTAAATAAGTCCATACATACCCTTCTCATCTCTGTGCGTGTTGTAACTCTGTCTGACACCCCCAGCGCTAGCTAAGCCTAGCACAGATCCTGGAACTAACCAGTTCCAACTAGCCTACTGCTCTGAATAAGTGACAAAATAACACCAACATGTTCCTGTTTCCATGTTGTGATTTGTATAGTCACAGGGTGTACAAATAACAAGGTCACTATGCTTTTACTATCTAGTAATTGTTGACTCTATTACTCCAACTCTGAGCGAACTCCAGGCGAACTCTCTGCTCCTCACCACAGGGCTTCAGGTGCTGCTAGCAAATCACTCCGCCCAAGTAGCAGAAGTAGCAGTGCTTCGCCTTTCTGAGAATATAGTTCCCAGTTTGTATACGGTTAGAAGACGGCTGTGTCTCATATGACCTTGTTATTTGTACACCCTGTTACTATATAAATCACAACATGTAAACAGGAACATGTTGGCGTTATTTTGTCACTTATTCGGAGCAGTAGGCTAGTTGGAGCCGATTACCTCCATGATCTGTGCTAGGCTTAGCTAGCACTGGGGGCTTCAGACAGAGTTACAACATGCACGGAGATGAGAAGGGTATGTATCAACTTGTCTAACTCTGGGTGTTACTGTGAATAAGCTAAAGTCCCAATAAGTCAGCGTGTTCCTTTTAAAAAAACGCCCATCCATAGTTTTTATTTTCCTTTAAAAACATCCTTGTATGATGCTTGTTTGATGACGAGTTTGCTGTGGAGAGA
Organism: Sander lucioperca; assembly: GCF_008315115.2. Classification (NCBI taxonomy): domain Eukaryota; kingdom Metazoa; phylum Chordata; class Actinopteri; order Perciformes; family Percidae; genus Sander; species Sander lucioperca. The sequence continues at coordinate 6,672,788 of NC_050185.1, forward strand.
ATGACGTGAAACAAATGAAACCAATGTGGAGGGATGCTCTGATCCTGGAGGTAACTGTTTCCTGGAATAAGAAATAGTTCCATATTAGCTGAAGGACTCTACAGGGACCATTTTGGCAGATAACTGGGTGCTTCCTGCTTGGCCAGCTGCCCCATTTAACATAATTGGCAAATGTTCACAGTCAGCAAGCCGGTGAAGGACCATGTCCTTGTCACTGTTCTAGTGGATTATATTTGCCGGTTGGGTACCTGTGGAGAAGCAGAGAGGTGGTGAAGAGCCTTACTGCCGGGTAAAAAGAAGAGACTGGCTGCTATATGTGTGTTGAGATTCTACACTGCCGACAGGCCAACAGTGGGAGTTAGTTGTGATAACAACCACAGTGTGCTGGGAATTGGGCTTTTGAAATTGTGAGAAACAAGTACTGTAAAACATGCAGAAACATCTCATGGGGAAAAACTATTCAATTTATTCTCTGAATTTAAGCTTTTGAATACAATTTGTGTGTGTGTGTGTGTGTGTGTGTGTGTGTGTGGAGCTTGGGTTGAGCAGGTGGGAGCAAGAAATCCTGATAATCCCTTGAACAAAGATTGTACCATGTAGCTTCATTATACATTACAGCAATAACACACATTTTACATCATGGATGAAAATGAGACACACACACACACACACACACACACACAGATCAATTAATTCATCAGTGGCAGCCATTTCTGCTTCACAGTGTTGTTTATGTCACAGATGCAGCATTACTCATCCTTGATGTTGTTGCATATTTGCAGCCGACACTTGAACTTTGTATTAATGGCCTTCTCCTCAAGTAGTGGTTATTAGTGAGGTTGCCATAGAGACAGTCAGCAAAGAACACAGGCCAACCCAGCGTAGCCGGTTTCATTAGCATGATGTGTGTCCTCCAGCAAAAAGAGCTCAGTGTGTGCTTACGCCAAGGGCCATGAAAACTGTAGTGACTGCACTTTGCCTTAATCCACAATCTCAAGGCTTCTCTCAGGCTGATCTGCGTGCCCACACACACACACACACGCACGCACGCACACACACACTGCTGCTTGAATAACCACAGCTCCCAGGCAAACTCCAGGTTAGCTGAGACTGTAACAACGAGCTCTGTGATACTGTATCAGTACAGAGAAAATTCACTTTCCCACTGATACCTCATCACATTTGTCATTTATGGAAAGCTGGCTAATCCTTGATATATTAGGGGAGGGTGATTTAATTGAATAAAGGGCAAGCTAATTAGTTTTTTTTTTCCTTTGGTCAAGGTTAGATACGAGAGGTGACAAACAAAAACTTGAATGCCAGTAAGTGGGACCGGTGTTTTTTCCAAATTTCTAAAAGAAAAAGTAGTTTTTTTCTGTTTTGTCTTTCACACTGCTGAGTGTACCATGTCAGAGTATGGAGATTAATTAAATCACTACTCCTATGAGATGCTTTGAGTAGCCGAAGGTGGATTAGACATTTCTTCCACAATTTCTTTGTACCCGTCTCTCCTTCCCCGAGCGTGACTGGGCTTCTCAGGCAGTGGGGCCTTGCTGATGGTGGAGCTACGACAGATTGGTAAAGCTGAAAGGGAACTGCTGGACTTTACCATCTGTCAAGGTCCACTCATCTCCTGGCTCGGAGTAGACATAGTTGCTCCTGGTTGAGCGCTGTAAAAGACTCATGATGTCTAGTGGAATAGTGTAGCAGCAGGCAGCAGCTTGGCTAATGATGGCAGAATACAAGGAGACCATACACTCGCGCTGACCAGCTCCACTCGCTCGTCACACTGCACATACTCGGCTGGCAGGCAGTTGCACTTGAAGGACAGCTCTGGACAGACTCAAGTCATCTCGTTAAGCTATAATGAAAGGAGAATCTCATTTGCCAGCTTGGCTCAGCACAGCTCCCCTTGTCTCTCTAATTTCTAATGTTCCTCTTTAAATGAGAGAGCGTGAGTGCATGTGTGCAGGATTAAGGGATAGAGCGGGGGATGAAAGCGAGGAAGAGCAATGCCAGGCATTAGACACAATTAAAATGGTGGCTGGGGTCTGTTTTCATTTGTTGTGGCTATAAGCCAGCAGGCTCAGAATCTACGTCACCCCTGAGTCCCCGTCCTGACTGAGGCCTCGGTGAAGGATTAGGCTAGGGGGCAGGTTGGACGTTTGCCTCCTTCTCTAACCCTGCCAGCATGGCAGACTCTCCCCTCCTCCCTTTACACCCCCAATCCAGCCGTGCTTTTCCTCAGAGATCAAACCAGGATAAATAGTCTGTCATGAGTGATGGTCTCACCCTGGGAGCCAATTAGACGGGATCAGCAATTAAAGGAGTCTGTTCATTTAGCTATCAATGGCCTGGTAGCATCCCACAGTCATTAGTGCACTGAGTGTTCCGCCGCTACAGGGAACATTGGCCTTTTATGTATATTAGATGTGCTGTAAGTTACATACATTTACTCTGTTAGATTAGCTCTTGGAGGAGATGGTACAGTGCATAAGTGAAGCACCGTCAACAACATCCTGTCGTCTTTCCATCAGAACACAACGCATGTACTGAACAGCTCAACAAGTTTACTTTCTACTTTCAAGCAAGTTTGGCTGCCTTATGATAGCGCAGTTTACTGACAGATTTCAAGCTGAAGGGCTGCTATGCATGCAAGGGTCCAGATTCTATTTCATGGGTGTTTTTCCACACTAATTGAGGCATAATGATTGTTCATGATTTGAACTCCTGCGGTGTCTGAGCGTTTTTGCAGCTCTCTAATGAGCTTGAATCTGCAGGCCCAATATACACATCTGCGCAAGGCATGCACACACACACACACACACACACACACACACACACGCACACACACACACACACACACAGAAATACACAACAGAGCAGCACGTGTGTGCTTGGCCTTTCTTTTGTGTTCTGCCAATGGTAAGAGTTTTTTTTAAATTCAAGGCAGAAAATATTACTCCTGCTTCACCAAGATGTGCGCGTGTGTATTAGAAAATGACTTTCTGTTGTTTGAAAGCAGAGTAGAGAGGTGCAGCCTGGCACAAGCAAAAAGGAAACAACCCAGAGATGCATAACTGAATTTGTGGTTCTACTATATACATAATGACGTACAAGCAAATTAATTTCAAGACAGAGCAGTCTACTGTAAATTGAGACAGAAAGGAAAGAGGTGTAGAGGTTTAGGTTTAGATAATAGTCAGGAGCTAAATTGCTGCGTTTTGGCCGCTACTGCTGTGCTATTGCTTTAATACCATCTGCAGTGACACTTTTTGCATTGCAGGAGATGTGAGTAGCTCGGATCTTATTAAGAGAGAGCTGCTCTCGGAGGCTCTAAGGCCAGAGCAAATAGCTATCTCTGCTCTGATGGAGGTCTTCCTGCAAGCCAAAGCCTGTGTAATAAGACGATAAGCCTGTGTCCTATAAGACTGAAAATTGGAGGGACCCATTTTATACATCGTCACCGGGAGGGGGCCCAAGCCAATATAGCAGCTCCGTGCTAGACCAAATAGCTTCAAATGCTGTTGTTGCCGGAGGACTTAGAGAAGATGAGCAATCAGAAAGAGTGGCAATGGCAGATTGTGCTGCTCCAGCCATTGATCTGCTTACACTGTGGGGGAGGTGAAAAGGGCAGCTTTATATAGTGAGAGAAAGGTCTACTCTTTATGTCTGCTATATCTAGTACCTGTTATCTAACCAGACAATCTATGACTGTAAAGAGCATCAATTGAAAATCCTCTCCAATTGAGAGTTGAACAATTTCACTGTGGCCCGGTAGGCCGCTTTAATTCTGCCCCTGAAATAGAAATGTGGGGGTGTTCAGTTTTGCCTTCCCATGTTCCCAGCACCATTCAATCTTACTAACTACATTGGCATCACTTTTCCTCTGTGCTCTTTGCAGCGGGATTGATGGCTGCATAGTTTCATAGGTGTACGGCAGCACCTGGGGACGACTTGCAGAAAAAGGCTCTTCAGATATTGAGCGCACAAACATCCCTGGCATTCTGAAGGAGTACACACAAACACACACCCACACGCCCCACACGTAGGCACGTCCTCATCAAGTCGATGACTATCAGCAAAAGGATGGTCTCTAGGCCACAACTATTCATTTTCCTGGATCGTGAGTTAATGGGGGGGGGATCTGTGGGTGCCCGGAGCTGTCTAATTACTCCAATCAAGTTCTTTAATCGTGGTGATTTTTCATGGCTGGGGTGGCGGGGAGCCCGTCGCTCTGATCGATGTCCTCTGTCTCTCTCCACCCAAATCACTGGGACTCTGCATGCTGTAGGCAGTGGGTCTGGGCTAAATGGCTTTCATTTGGCTCCACTTTGGCTTCTGAACAGTCCCACCTCATACACACAAACACACACACACACACACACACACACACACACACACACACAGGAAAACACACAGTTTGCTCAGTTTAATATTAATTTCAATCAGAATTCAGTGTTACCCAGCCTTGCTGAGAGTGACCGCTCCAATCAGCCCCTCCTCGGCACTGTCAGGGCAGAACAGATGGTGTATTAGGCTGAAAGCAGCTACCTTTACAGCTGCAAGAAGTGCTAATTAAATGTGCAGAAGACAGATGTGTAATTGCAGTGTGCTCATCCTATAATAGCCAGTGACAAACATCCGATATGTGGCCATTTACACAGATTGATTCAGAGCTCACTATGGACCCCTGCCTAACTTTTCTTTAATGCAATTCAAAAGTTAAGCGATCATGTGAGAAATAGTTTTGAGTAGGGCTGTCAAAATAACGCGTTCATTTCGATTAATCTGAGAAAAAATAACGCGTTAAAAAAAATAACGCAAATTAATCCATTCCAGCCGTTCTAGCCACCACTGGACTGTAAAATGAAGGAGGGAGACGAGAATGTGCTGCCTGGATCATTAATTGGAACGTTTACTTGTAAAAATCTTCTTCCTGCCAACCCTGGCTACCGAAATCTGGTGCCACTGATATGTCTGCACTTCTCTCTGGTGCTCTGAAGACGATACAGGCAACACAAACACCGCTGCACGTGACGCTAGTTAACACTATACTCGACAGCAGCTAACGTTAGCCTACCGCTAGCTAGTTAACACTGTACTCGACAGCAGCTAACGTTAGCCTACCGCTAGCTAGTTAACACTGTACTCGACAGCAGCTAATGTTAGCCTACCGCTAGCTAGTTAACACTATACTCGACAGCAGCTAACGTTAGCCTACCGCTAGCTAGTTAACACTATACTCGACAGCAGCTAACATTAGCCTACCGCTAGCTAGTAGCTGGATTAAAAACGGTTAAAATGCTGACAGCTAATGCTAAACGGTGTAAAGTTTGACTGTATTTTAGCCGTCGGAAAAACAGAGCCATACAGTCTTGGAAAAACAACACAGACGGTGCGTTCAATGAAACTGGTAAACTACAGCCTCGTGGTGCATTTGAAGTTATTGTAAATGTCCTTTTCCCACCTGGTGGTTGTTTTTGTCGTTCAACAGCAATTTACTAGTGAAATAAGTTATTGTTATTGTTATACATTATTAAATCATTTAATTTTGACCATATGGCCTTAGCAATAAACAAGCCGTTCTTTAATGTCACCAACTGTTGTTTAGTACCCTTTTTTTTTCTTTTCTTTTTTTACTTTCTTAAAAAGTATCGGTTCAGGCACCGTTAATTATGTATGCGATTAATTTAGATTAATTAATTACAGAGTATGTAATTAATTAGATTCATTTTTTTAATCGATTGACAGCCGTAGTTTTGAGTCTTCTTTCCTCAGACTTCTTATGTCCATAGATGTTTTTATCTATGTAGGTGACTCACCATTGACCAGGTTCTTGTAGGCGTTCAGGTGCTGTGGGGGATTTTCCTGGCTCATACATCTAAACCCCAGGCTCTATTTGAAGCAGCACCACTGCTGGGCCTACACTCTCTGGCTTTGGTTAGTGAGCTAGACCCATCAAAAAGAGCCCAACTTTGCTGTGCTTCATGCTGCGAAGCTGTGCAGAACTTCATGGTCGAGCAATTCAATGGACAGAGAGAGAAGCAGAAAGAAGAAATACTGTAGGTCACATGTCAACAGAGGCTTGAGCTTCACAAGCTCTGACACCGTTTTTTTTTTTTTTGCTTCAGCAGAGATAGCTGCAGGCACTAACATCCTCACCATCATCAGCACAATGTGAAGGAGAAAGCCCTACAACAACGGCATCTGTTTGGCCAGAGCGCATTCAGCCAGTATCCTATCCGAGCCTTCTCACTCTTTTACCTATTGCGCACCCTCCCTCGATACAGACAGCTGAGAGCACCCAGGGACTGCTGTAGATTTGTCGGGAAGCAGCTAACGTTTGGCGATGGCTCTCGCGATGTGCATGGAAAGCCATGAATATAAAGTGTGCGTTTGCGTCCTGCATTGTGCTGAGTTGACAGCTGCTGGGCTGAGAGATTGCCGTACAGCAGGACCTGATGGTGCTGTCACACCGGCTGGCTTCTTGTGTCTGTTGGGCCATCATCCAGCTAGTTCAGCTCTCCATCGCACTTCTCCTAATCTCATTCTCCGTATCTCCAATGCGCTGATACCACCAAACTCAGAATACATGGTATCGGCTGCTATGTTTAATCTGACAACAGCTAACACTCCTCAGACTAATAAATAAGACTGTATAATTTACAATCCAGTTTATAGATTTGTTCCTGCCAGGAGCCCCCGCTAAGAGGATCTGTTGCCAAGTAAGAGTCTGTGTTCTAGCACTGAATGATGGACAGTTCCCCTGCACTTTCCTTATTGCAAGTGGAGCTCACATGTCAGATGTTATCACCTATTGAACAGGAAAATAAACTACATGGCCAGAAGCACATACTCACATACGTTTGTGTACTTTTGGTTTGTGTGTTTCAGTACTAAGTGAAAGACAGTTCCTCAATAATTTGGTAATTGCAAGTGGAGCACACATCAGATGTTATCATTTACCCAAGATGCAAATTGCACATATCCGTGTGTTGAGACTCAAAGAAATTAGTTAATTATTAATTCTGAACATAGTGCTACTGTATATCCCAGGCACCCCTCACACATGCTCTTGTTGTTGTTAATATGAACACTACAGCATATTATTGACTGAGTCAAACTAACTCTGTGATGTCTGGCTCCTGGCTACACTTTCACGGCTTTATTAATTTTCTCCCTTTCCCTCTCCCTCCTCCGTCCTCTTCTCTCCCTTCATGTTTCTCTGTAGCTCATTACATCCCGTTACCACAGCCAGAGCAGAATGTGAGGATGGTGTGGAGATGGTGTGAATACACCAGGAGATCAGCTCGGTGTTCAGTGCTTTATAGAGGCCATCGCTGTCAAGTTCACAGACATGCATAACTCCTGTCCATCTGTAGAATGGCACAGGACAGAAGCTACTTCACTGTGGCTGCCACACTTGTTCAGACAGGCTGGTAGAATTATTCCTGTCCCCCATCGCAAAGCTGTCAGCAGATACAGTCTTACTGTGGCAGGCCTGTGGTCAGAGGTTGTTACTTGTGTTATTAACACACTGGGAGGATGTAGCCCAAAGCTGTATGCATGAATTATTGTATGAGAGTTTGATTCATTCATTATCTACTGCAGCAAATAACATCACAATGAAATGAGAGTATAACTGATAGTGTTGATGCTCTCTGGTTGCACCCACTGACAGACTACATCTGAAAAAAGCCAGATATTCTCAATTAGAAAATATGAATGCAAGTCTACAGTGTGACACAGACAGTAATTGCTTCCCCCGCTGCAGCAGTGTGCAGTATTCTGTCTGGCAGCTCGTTGAAAGCTCCTCACACTGCCCCACAGTCGCTCTCAACTCAGCGCTTAGCTTACACAATAAAACATGACATGCATCCCAGGCCTGAACAAGGAACCCACCGGGGTCGGGAGAGGTTGACAGTGAGTCATCAGAATATACCTCATTTGGCTGGGTGTCATTTTTGATACGGTCAGAGGACGGTCGTTGCCATTTGTTGGACTCTGTGTGATAGCTGGTGATGACATGGCTCCTATGGCATCTGGCACTTATGACAGATGACAATTAGCCTCGCCAGTGCCCCTGCTGCGTTCAGTGCTGTTATTAAAAGCTGCTGCTTCAGTTTGCAGTATGTTCATCATTCACTTTCATACTTATACTCATACTCTGCTCACTACTCAGCCGAGTAGTCAAATCTGCAGATTACTTGTGTGTGTGTGTGTGTGTGTGTGTGTGTGTGTGTGTGTGTGTGTGTGTGTGTGTGTGTGTGTGTGTGTGTGTGCCTCTACTAACTGCTGTGTCTTTATGTGTCCATCCTCAGGTACACAGAGGAAGAGATTCGGCAGAAAGTGAGCACATTCAGACAAATGCTGATGGACAAGGAAGGCGTTATCACCAGAGATGGTCCACACACACAACCAGTGTAAGTTACTGTATATCAGGTTTAGAGGCAGGGTTGGTAATGTTGAAAAGCTACAGTAGCTTTAGTTGTCCGAGTCAAAATCAATAGTAGAACAGGAGGTCACAATACATGTCAGAAATACACTGGGCCCATTCTTTGGAAATTGAAGGTTGTGCATGCAATGAGAGGAGGAGGCCCAGAAGAAAATAAAGTTAGTGTCAAGTGCCAAGCTTCATGAGGATCATGAAACAAAAAATAACCTGCAACATCAGTCAAGCTTGATGCTGTACTGCACAACTAACCAAATGAAACGTTATTAAGGATGAACCACGTCAAATGTCTGAATATTAAAACTGACATTACGATATTACGTCTGTGTTTTTAGCTTATTGCCCATTTGTTTACATTCTGTCACATCAGCATCATGAAAAGTCCTGCTGGTTTGGCTACTAGCAGTCAGTGTTGGGCAAGTTACTTCCAAAATGTAATACATTATAGATTACTAGTTACTGTCATTTGAGAGTAATTAGTTATATTACAATATTACTGTCTCTGAATTGTAATGCGTTACACTACTTTTGCATTACTTTTGAGTTACTTTCACCAAAATAACAGGGGAAGTTTGATTTGGCAGCTAGCTTGTGAATTTCACCACCGGATCAATAAAGTCTCCTCTTTATTCACTTTAATACATCATAGATTATTCATATTTTGTATAATTAATATAAATATGCAAAGTAACTAAAGCTATACAAAATAGATAAGTAAAACATATAATAGGCAAGTAGGAGAAAATGAAAATACTCAATTAAAAGTACGGCATTGTTGTAAAATGTTTGTTTATAGCACTTCAATAAGAAATTCATGTTGTTTAGGTTAAAACACTCTAAGGAAATGTTCAATTATAGTGTGATTAAAACTCACTATTAACATTATTTACAGTACTTGATTTACAGCTGATTTGTGAAAAGGTAGCCTACACAACCTTATTTAACAGTAATTTAGTTTTACTGCGAACCGTCACAGGAAGTGCTTTTATTTTGAAGTAGGCTACACGGAAGTTGTCTGTTGTGTAGCCTACTCTTGCTAGCTTACTGAGAAGCAACATGTCCGTCAGGCTCAAGTTGTTCACTTTCTTGTTTGTAAAACTGCAACATATTGAACAGTAAATGGTCACAGTAAAAGACAAGCGTTTTTGGTCGTCATTCGAAGCCATTCCACTACAGGCATAGTTACTCTCCACGGCTGATAAAAATGCAATGACATTTACGTGTAGCAAGCCTCAACATTAATTCCCGACATGTTTATATCTGTCAGCCGCTGACGTACCGTCACCTGTTGGGACATACATGCTGTCCGTACCGTCTCTGGTTCTGGTTCTGACCACGGGAACAGAAACAGGACAGCTCACTTCAACGCAGCGTAATAACTCCTGAAAATAATATCCATCTCGCAAATGTATTTGTCTCTGCAGTCATCTCAACCATCGAATACAGCGACAGGAAAATAATACGGCTTTTTTTTTCCTGTGAAGAAATGTGTCGCGGTGTTGGTGAATTCTTAAAAAAACCAATGCACCACTAAATGTTGCGTTAAAATGCGTTGTAACTCGCGTTACTGAGATTGTAACGAGTATAATATTACCGAAATTTAATTAGTAATGCGTTATATTACTGCGTTACATCAAAAAGGAATATATTACTGTAATTGCGTTACTTTTGTAACGCGTTACTCCCAACACTGCTAGCAGTAGCCTGGATTACTTTGATACATCAGAACAAGACTGAATCTGGAGCGCATGATTTCTAAACGGCTTAAGACGTACAGTATCTGTGATGGACATTATAGATACAGTCGTAAAGAGTGCTGATGTCTGTGTGTTTGAGTTATGACTCTGAGAAGAAGTGGTTTTAGGTTTAGGGTACATTGTGTCAATCAGGTGACAATTAAGAGGAGGGGGTGCATATTACTGCAAAAATCTGGATTCAGAGCACGTCATCGGTGCATATTCAAATACAAATAATGTTTTGTATTCGTTTACACTCCTAGTGTGCATGCATGGTTATACACCCTACCTCCTTTTTGTCGTTCGTTTTCTTCTTTTTTCATTAAATTTATTAGCGGACCCAAAGAGTTTTGGATCATTGATGCTAAATGAATTATAGCAAATGAATCTAATACAACTAGACAGCCATAAATATCAAATGCAAGCAGAAATTGATTTATAAAAGAGATTATGAGAAATGGCCTGCCAGTCTAATAATGTCTTCAGGCGGTCGGTTCAAGGGAATATGGACCGTAATTGCAAAAGTGCAATACATTTTAATTTGAATCCTTGCCTTTTGACTGACAATGCCTCTCTCCGAATACACAGGGAATGGTTAAACCCCAAAGCTTTTAAAATAGTCAGAAGCAAGTCTATTCTAAACTCTGCTGGAAGCCAATGAGGCAAAGATTGGCATGATAATTGTTAAAAATGTCAGTCTAACGCTAAGCTTGGCTGTATAGTTTTGAGCGCGAGGTGGCATGGGAGAGTGTGTTATCTGAGACGAGCATAGATGGACGTAAAGGAACCAAAATAAATGACTGCGTGTGTAGTCTCCGTCCAGATCACAGACAGACACTCGCACACTCACAAACGCCACTGTTTCAGTCATCACAAACATGGGTAACAGCAGGATGTGGACGTGGTGGCCCTCCTGAGTCACTCCATCATAATGTTTGTGTGAATGATTGAGAGAGGCAGTGTGGCGGTGGCGACGGGAACCGCTGTCTGTGAACTAATGACTGGTAATGGCGCTGATGCTTCCTGTCTCACAGACTAGACTAATGATCCTCCCTCCTCTGCACCTCAGCCGCTGTCTGACATTAGACCAGACCAGGCTGAAACGAGGAGAAAGGCTGAGGGAGGGAGTTATTGACGACGCTTTGTTTGTTTTGCCTTTCGCATTAGTTCAATCTAAAGGGCACTTCTGAGTCGGGTCAATTTGGGATTTCAGAGCTTGCCTTAAATTCTGCAACTTTCCCTCTCCAGAAATAGCCTGGCTCCACCCTCCTACGTACTTCCGCTTCATTTTCATTTTTCTTCAGTACACCGTCTGGGTTTGCGGTATATTCTTGGGTTTTCTCCAGCCAAATCTTTACTGGTCTAATCAGCGAACAGAGGGAGTGGCTAAGAACGATGACATTGAGGTTGTGTGCTAGTTTGAGTTGTAGTTCCGTAATGGCGGCGGAGAAAGATGCGAGCGAAGCCATTCGGTCCGTTGTGGCAACGCTGCCGAATATCCTGAAGTTAAAGCACGAGCAAGAACAATTTTTGCTGAGTTGTGTTGGTGGCCATGATGTTGTGGCCCTCCTCCCCACGGATTTTAAAATTGTCGGCCGATTTTCCAATCCTGAGAGACCCCACACACAGCAATAAAAAATCACGGGTCTAACCGTTTTGGTCGTACAGTGTGTGGTGCGCAGCACACGGCAAAATCAACACATCACACACGAACCGATTTGACTCCCGAGCATTCCCAGGTCAGACGGGAAATCTCGCAAAATCCCTCGAGATCAAACGTGACTTCAGAGTAAACGATCATGGCAGACGAAGAGGATGCAGTGGCGATAGTTTGTAGTTTGTTTTTAACCGAAAAAAAAACGTTATCAAAAGAAAAGGCGATGGTCAAAGAAGTGGAGACAACGCGAGCATGGACTATACTTGCTATACTTATCTCCGACGTCCACCGGACTTTCTGGTGCGCCATGCCGCCGGCTGTTTTGATGTTGTTTCCCGGTGCTTTCCTCGCCGCCTCGTCACCTCGCTTTCTGATTGGCTACACGCCACAGTCCACAGGCTGCGTGCTCATTTGTCCCCGGGGGACACCACACACGAGGAGAAAACGGGCCAAATAAATCCAACATGTTGGATATCCCTGATTTGAGATCGGAGCGGTCCCGACGTCCTTCCGAGCAGACGAGAGCAGTCTTAACACACCACACACGGCAGGAATATCTGATCAGATTATTTTACGATAATCGGAGCATCCATAAGATTGTCGGAAGGGGGGAATCGGGGCTAAAATCGGCCTAATTATCCTGCCGTGTGAACCAGGCTTAAGGCAAACACTAGCGATGCTAAGCCGACGTCACGACCAAACGTTAGCAATTGGTTATGGCAGATCTAGAGTGGCTCTGGGCAGATCCAATAGTTTTAAACTTCAACAAAGTACCCGCCTTCAAGGAAGTTAACACTTGTCAATGGAGAGTGGCCAGACTCTCTGGTACATTTCATTTGTACAGAGTCTGCTAGGACCAGGCTACTCCAGAAAGACCTTGATTTGGAAAATTGAAGAAGTCTGTAATTTGCAGGGTTCTTATCCTCCCACCCCAATCCGCCTTACACTCAACTCTCCCCCAGGCCCTTACTGTACACACACACACACACACACACACACACACACACACACACACACACACACACACACACACATACACACACAGTATGGACCTCTTTCTGAAGTAATCTACGTCCTCTGCTCAACATTGTGAGTTTACATTTGTTGTGCCTTCGTCTGAAGCATTATGGGAAATAAGCCTTAATAAACCCATGGGTTGGCCTCGGGGGAAAACTGTGCTAAAGGCCTCCTGATACTTACTGCCACCAGCAATAAGCCAATCCAACGCATTAATAGGTAATATGGTAGGGGACCCTCACATCAGTTAACAAGGGCCTGCAGCTAACAGTATGCAAGGATATGTTAGTGATGTCACATTAATGGCAAGGTTGTGTCCCTGTCCTCCATCAATCCTGGTTTGTTTTCTTAACAATGCTGGCTCTATGGATGGCTATGTCAGTCTGTTGGTCGGTCGGTTGGTCTATCACTTTGGTCCAGACTGAAATGTTTCAACAACTATTGGATGGATTGCCATGGAAGTTTGTACATTCCTGGTCCTTAGAGGATGAACCCCACCATGAGGTTGACAACTTTCCAATTACTGTAATTACCATGATCTTTTGTGCAGACATTCAGAGTTTCTAGAGTATGAAGCCTAATGACTTTGGTGATCACCTGATGTTCCTTCCAGCGCCACCACAAGGTTGACATTTTTGGTTCAGAGTGAAATCTTTCCACTACTATTGGATTGTTTGCCATGAAAGTGTGTACACACATTCATGTTCCCTCCCGGATGCATTGTAATAACTTTGGTGATCCTCCAACATTTTATTTAATTTTTTATTTAGTTTATGATAATAATACCTGCATACCTAATTAGGGGTGGGAATTGATTGGCACCTTACGATTCGATAATTCAGAGGCCAACGATTTGATTCTAAACCGATTATCGATGCATCTCGATGCAACCATTTTTTTATGTACATTTCCACGCGGAATCTTTTAAAATATACATATAAATCTGAGTTTGCTAATCACTTCCTAGACAAAGCAGCTAGACAAAGCTTAGATTTTGACATATACAGTATTTGTCACACACAAGTTTTAATGAAATGTTTTGTCTACTGAGGTTTTGCATGCTTGTGAAAGTCACCTTCTGTCACAGTAATCTTCCAGGTCAGAGGCTCAGTCATGTTTAAAGGTGGAGAATTGTCTTCTTAGAACAGGAAACATGAGGTGGTCAGATGTAATGTGATTAAGTAGATGAACAGCCTATGTGTTTTGCCTAATTATTTCATGTATGTCTTATTAGATCATGTGTATATATACAAAATTTAATTTTTTTTCCTTTTGGCCATTTTTGTGTGTTTTTCTTCTGCACTCTTGCCTAACCTCTAAGTTGTTGTCCATTATCCCATCCTCTTTCAGTCACTCTGTTTTCTGATTTGTACTTGTCTGGAGACTTTTAAATAAAAATCAACTCATTTAAAAAAATGTGTGTGTGTGTGTGTATATATATATATATATATATATATATATATATATATATATATATATATATATATATATATATATATATATAATTATTATTATTTTTTTAATCGATTATTAACTTATCTGAATCGATAATCGAATCGTTCTAGAGAGAATCGTGATGCATCTAAGAATCGATTATTTTTCCACCCTTACACCTAAAGGCATTCCCATCAGCCCCAGGTGTAGCCTACTTTGTGTTTAGTGCTAAATAATTAGCAAATGTTAGCACACATTTCCATTTAACATGCTAAATTATGATAGTGAACACAGTAAACCTAATACCTGCCAAACATCAGCATATTAATATTGTCATTGTGTGCCTAATTACAGCCTCACAGAGCTGTTAGTATTACCTGCACTGAAATTCAAGACTTTGATTGAAATTCGAAAGGTATAACAAATTTATGTGACATGCAGGACAAAGTGACTTTTAGTAAATGAAAAAGGGAAAATGTCATTGTAATTTAGGTCCAAACTGATGCTATGCAACTTCAAGCAAAAAGGGATTTCTGTATAGATCTAGATGATGTACCGTACCATACCGTTAGATATTTACATTTACTAAATGATAGGAGGCTTCATCACAACCTCAAATATACTACTGCCTTCAGTGTGTTTGACTTTGCTCAGCTGGGAGGTTTTTTATTCAGATGCCATCTTTTCCACAGGGACTATTGCTATTGACAGGCTAGGCCCCTCAGCTGTAGCTTAATACTCGTACCCACTAGCAGTAAACAGCCAGCAGTAAGCATGGATGAGCTAGCTCATAACTCTGTTTACCGATGTCCCACATTGATTTCCTGCAGAATTGATGTGAACACAGGGTGGAAGAAAGGAATACAGTGTATAAAGCCTCTGAGAGCCATTCAGGCTTACACACCGAGACTGCCCGAACCGAGCAGGATCAATGGGGAAGCTGACCCTGGGCTTCACATAACTATTCAATACCTGATAAAACGCCTGAGACCGACGTTTCTTCATTAGCAAACAGAAATGGATCTACTGTTCGACTGTTCTGTGCAGAGATCTAATGTGGGTGCATCCAGAACATCATGGTTTTTCCCCATGATCACAGAATTGATCAGCTCAGCTTAAACCTCCAGCCCGGTCAATCCTTCATCTTAATATGACCTCCATAAAGCTACTTGCTACTAGATTTGCCCCCACCCTCATACTGTGGAGTAATCAATCCCACCTCCACCTACCTCCTCCCAGAATAACAAACTATGACTCTGTGCAGCAATAGAAATATATCCGGGCCTTCAGTGGCAGAGTGGCTGTCTGAGTGGGGATGTTAATGGGCTGCACTACTTTGTGCTGCAGCCCTAAGGATGGCCTTGGCCGTAGTCCATCACTGCCAGGTCCCAGGGACAGTGGCTGAATTAGGGAGCTTCTTTCCTCACCAGGGCACCGTTAAGCACGGGCGTACTCACTCATCTGTCTAACAGGGACGCTGTGTTGATCACGACCAGGCTGGACAGATGTCTCCAGCATATTAGAGCATGGCATCATTTAAGAGATTAAAGACACGATTGGGGAATTTGTTGATTTATCTCTGATGACTAAGCATGCTACCAGATAGTTTCAATCATTGTTAATGTCTCTTCACGGCATTGTGCTTCCATTCCCGGTCCTACAGGGACACTAGTCTTCAGCTAAAACAAACGTTTAAAGGGTGTGAATGCCTTTTCTGGCATTTTACATATTTAAATCAATCTAGAAAACAACACATCCTGAAAGTTGTCAGATCATGCTTTCCAAATGAATGGTGGTCTTATAAGAAATGTTTAAAAGCTGTGTAATTGCTGTATTATTAACACACTAACCCTACGTGAATTCACATTGTTTTTATTGCTAGCGGCCTCATTCTTTGCGATAGATAAATATTGTATGTGCAACTTCACTACAAAGAGCTGTCCTTTGGTGCCATATCTAATATTTAACATGTTTGATGTTTAATTCTAGAACTTTTTTCCAAAGAGTATAGACTGTAAAAAAGAGGAGTTTGCGGTATTTTAAGCCCTGAGTAGTGTCTGCAGTCTGTAAGTAAAACCCAGGGCATAGGAAGTCCACCAATCACTCACCACTGCTCGTTTAACAGCCCCTCTCTATTCAGTAGCTGGGCTAAGAAGATACTGTGTAAAGAGATTTTAGTGAGTAACTCCTCCTACGCTGTCATTGTGAAGTGAGGTTATTTTGCTGGGGCTTGGCATCCCTGCTGTAACCAGTGGTGCTCAGCCAGTTAAGGGCTTTGTTTCCTCATCTCTACACTAGCCCTCATCTCTCTTGATCTAAAGTGTGCCCCATGTGTGTTTGATCTCCTTACCAGAGGTGCACTATCCTTTGCGTTGTCACTTTTTTCCCGTGTGTCACTTCAGCCTCTTCATCTCATTACTCCTGCCTGTTTTCATCTCTCTCTTACGAATTGAGGCTACATGGTTAGTTATGGAAGTTACGTCTCTGTCATCATCACTCTAATCCAAATAACCTCTACATATACAAAGTACTTCCATATGCTACATCTCTGTGTTATAATTACCAGGAAGCCCAGAGCCTGCTGGGTTTGTAACAACACTGGGCCGTGACCAGGTCAGAGAGATAGGACTGCACGAGGGAAAAATAATCAGTATGGTGTGTTTTTCTATCTATTTCTTAAGCCCACATGGAGCCTGCAAGGTCAGATCTGGTGGATCAGAGCAGGCCACATAAGAGAGAAGGGGGTAGAGGGGCAGGGAGGATTAGGGAGGAGGCTACTGCCATCTGTTTTTACATACAATACTGTGTGTGTGTGTGCGTGTGCGTGTGCATGGAACAAATGGGAAAATATACAACTACAGGACAAAAAAAGTTTAGTGTGTGAACATCACATTTTTTATATGCTTGACTTCTTGTTTTTGTTGTTTTGCACCCAAGTTAGGTGCCAGATGTTAAGATACACGCTAGGTACATTCATTAGACTGCAGCAGAGCTCTCAGACCGAAATATCTCAGCAACTATTTAATGGATAACCATGAAATTGTCTACAGACATTCCTGGTCCCCTGAGGATGAATCCCATTGACTTTGGTGATCCCCTGACTTTTTCTGTAGCACCAGCAGCAGGTTCACAGTTGTGGTTTTGAGTAAAATGTCTCAACAACTAGGATGGATTAACATGATACAGTTACTCCTCTTCTTCACAATACTCACACACTCTCCACATTTATGATCCTTGACTTTTGTGTTTTTAGGGTCAACCACCTGCACTATCAGCCTGACGGGTACGAAGAGAACCCTGAATTGGTTGGCTATGAAGACGGAGACTATGACCACGATTACCACAGTGACAATCGGTAAAGCACGTGTTTAAACACACATACGGTATAATGGTGTTGTGTTGACCAGCTCCGACTTCTCAAGTGGTGCATCAAATCAGCCACCTGTTATTTCCTTTAACATGTCCTCTGGGTGTTTCCTATGGTAATACTGTAGCTATAAAGATGAAATTGATCTCAAGATAAAAATGCTCTTCAAATCCTCGAACAACACTCCCACCACCCAGTAACAGCATGCACCTCATTATTATTCATGTTTGAAAACCATAATGCAGATGATCATTTAGATTGGGCTTTCTGAATGTGTTACTTAAAAAAATAGATTAAGTGTCTTTTCCTTGAAGCAATTTCCTGTTTCCATTGTGTGATATATTGCATGGTATGGCAGAAAGGGTTGGGGAAATGAGAAAATAGACACTTATCGGCTTGCACAGCAGCAAACGACTATAATCTGAAATGCATTCCTTCTGAAAATGATTATAATAACAATCACTTGTAAGCCATTTCTGCCTTTCTTATTTTGGATCTCGCTTTCGATCTTTGTCCCCCTCTTGTTCTCTCCTTCTGTGGCCAATTCAGAGTGAAGAGGAAATCAAGCAGCTCTCCATCCCCTCGTCCAAAGAAAAGGAAGAAGAAGAAATCTGGCCGCCGAAGGAGTCGGTGAGTGGAAACGACTCCCACTGATGAAGTGGTTTGATTTTTCTCCTTTTTCTTTTTTCCTGCCTCGTTGACAGAATAATTTCAGTTATTTTGGTGTGAATATTGCTAACGAGCCATCAGATACTGCAATTGTGGAGACAGGGGTAAGAATTGTAGGGCGACATTAGCAAAGCATAGGCTCATCTTCCATTTTCTTTTGAAAAAGTCAGCAAAAGAAATGGGGAGAGTGAGAGACTGAGAGAGAAGGAAATGTCACATTGATGCTAAAGAGAAGAAAGAATCAGAAGAGAGAGGCAGAGGGATGAATAGAGCTGGGGATAAAGTGAGCCTCGGTGAGAAAGATCAGCTGAGCTACTATAGGACGTCACCTATGCTGACAATGATCCCCTCTGAGGTGTAATACAATGTAATGTAACACAATGATGAGTGAAAAGCCAGTTAGCAGCAATCTGACTCTCATTTCATGGCATGCAAATTCTTCCCTTCTCTCCACCAAAAGGTTTGGCAGCTCCTCACCTACTCACAGAGAGAAGAAGAAAAAGAGTGGGAAGAAACACAAGCGAGACAGGTGAGTGTGTACAGTACATACTGTGTGTGTGTGTGTGTGTGTGTGTGTGTGTGTGTGTGTGTGTGTGTGTGTGTGTGTGTGTGTGTGTGTGTGTGTGTGTGTGTCATCAGTGACGTCATCACAAGGAAGAAACTGGCTTTTTAAGGGTTTATCAACAGTCACATTCACACGGATGGATGTGAAAGAAAGTCTTAAGTTAAATAAAGGGAAACAAAAGTGAAAAAGGAAGGGAGGAAAGACACGAAAAAAAGAAAAGGCAGAAGGAAAGACTAAAAGATGGAAAGAAATAAAGATACAAAGAAAAGGAATGACAGAAAGACAAGATAAAAGGAAAAAAAAAATAAAAGGAAGAAGTAAAGGGAAAAAAGAAAATGGAAAAAGGAAAGTAGGAAGGAAAGACTAAAAGATACAAAGAAAAAAAAGGAGGAAGGGCAGAAAGACAAGATAAAAATTAAAAGGAAGAAGTAAAGGGAAAAAAGAAAATGGAAAAAGGAAAGTAGGAAGGAAAGACTAAAAGATACAAAGAAAAAAAAGGAGGAAGGACAGAAAGACAAGATAAAAAAGAAAAGGAAACAGATAGGAAGAAAGGAAATGAAAAAGGAAAGGGGAGAAGAAAAAGGAAGGGAAGAAATAAATGAGTATAGACATGATTCAAGGAAGGAGGGAACAAAGCAATAGCTCATCATCAAAACTATTGTGCAATGCCTTGGGATATCATAACGCCAATAAGCAATTGTAGAGTGCCCTCCTCGTCTAATTCCTCTCCGTCTGTGCCTGACTTTTGGGGGATTGTGGGGTAAATATGTTGCTCTAATAACCCAGCCTGTACGGGAGCACACAGCACAAGAAAAATGAGCCTCTCACCAAATTGCTTAGCATCACTGCACTGCCCCGCTCTTGTTTGCCACATCTCATCCATCCACGCACACCCAAGTCCCCCTCGTCCTCTCTCCTTCCTCATCCCCACGCCTCCCTCACAGCCTCACACCACAGCTGCTCTGCATTGCAGGTACTGTTGATATATGAATAATGGATCGATGAGGCAGAATGCAGGGTTCTTCCCTAGAGAGTAGCCATCCTCCCTTGATGCTTATTTCCTTTTCTTTTTAAGGTGCACGTTACGAGGAGCTAAAAATTCATACCCCTGCTCGTTTGTAATAGAGCTCAACAGTGTGGTTCCCAGAGTAAAAATCCCATTCATTTTCTCCATAAGGATTTTGATTGTCAGCCATAATGTCCAAACCAGCCGAGGTAGAGTGACCACAATCTCCGAGGTTGTGAAATGAAAGTTTTTTGCTCCTGTAGAAGCTAGAAGTCTGAATGAAATCAACCTTGTTTTCAGAAAAAACATGTTTCATTCGCAATCTTATGGAGAAATACTACACTACCCACAATCCTAAGTGTAACAGCGACATCTCTGATAGGTGAAACTCCCTGTTACCATGAAAATGTTTATTGCGAAACCGCGAATGGCTAGAGCGAACTTCTACCATTTAAGTCTCTGATCGTTTCTGTACACAGTATTTTACCTTTGCCTTCTTTGCCGTTTTCAAATGTTATTTTGCGCCAAATCAAATGTTTTTTTTATTTTTATTTAAAGATTATTTTTGGGCATTTTTAGGCCTTTATTGACAGGACAGCTTAAGAAATGAAAGGGGAGGGAGAGGGGGGAATAAACGTTGAGAAATAAACCTCTATATATGGGCGGCCGCACTACCAACTGAGCTATCCGGGCGCCCACCAAATCAAATGTTTAATGGTTTACGATTCATCTCGTAGCTGGTTGGCTTGGTTCCAGGCTTCAAACTCTTTATATAAGCATTTAATGAAACGTCATTGGAGATATCAAACGGGGAAAACATTTCCGGAACCAGAGCTTTTTAAAAAGTGGGCGGTCACTGTTGAGCTCTATATACCTCACTTTAAAATAATAGGGATTGTGTCCATTTGGCTGCAATACCTGTCTCACATGTTTTTTTACTGCTGTGTCCTTGTATTTAAAGGTGAGGTGAGGGATTTAGCTGTGACCAGAGTGTGTGAGAGAAGAGAAGAATAATGAGCTCTCCTCTCATATACAGCAGTCCCTAGTGGACTCCCTCCAGTGGGGAAACACAGGCTGCTACTGGGGCCACAGCTCTGAAAGACATAGCAGCCACATACATTACTGTGACAGCTTTATTAGTCCCTTTCAGTGAATCAACGCACTTCGTGCTGCCACTGCCTCCCACTCCACTGCATGCTGTACTGTCGGTGTGTGAAACAGCAGGGGGGATGGATTGCTCTTCAGGAAAAAAATAGCAGCACACAGCTCACAGACCGGTCTGACTAATCACCATGGAAACTGTAATCAGGGTGAAATGATATGGAGGTGAGGTGACAGTCGAACGCTGAGGACTGAGGAGTGACCCGCCTCACCATTGTTACTGTACACTCAATACGTGGTCAAAAGGAAAGTGAATCTCAGTTTATTATTCCTGTTTTATTGCAGTGAGCAGCATCTTCTACAGCCAGCAGTAAAACACCATTAGCGTGACTTTTTAACAACCTGTAGAATACCAACTGGAAAAGTCTGATGTGAGAGCTCCCAGTGGACATCTCTGCATATAAGCATGTATGGATGTGATTCAGACTGGTTACATGCACATCATTAAAAGTGCAGAAATGCATGCTGAAATATTCCATACAGAAGTTGGCATATGAAAATACATGATCCTCCTGCTGTTCACAGTAACTTGAACATGTTCATATTCCATGACCAAACTAAGCCTGTGACTGGGAGCTTTAGCCTTACACTGCTGTGTGCGTCTGTGTGTGTTTTATAATTTTTAAAATGCAGTTTTCATTTGTACATTGAGGCATATTTGTCATGCACACAAATATGTTACTTGAGTGCCTGAGTTATGACTCTGAATGAGTCTCAACGGCATTGGACGCTCACACACTTTCAGAGACTTGGAGGTGGTTGTGAAAATATATGTATTTTTAATTATTTTAAGTAAATACAAAGGTGGCACACAGCACAGATTAGATTTTGGGTTCAGCCTCCAGTCCAATAATGCCACCTCCGATGTCCTAGAATTTATTTCTAGAAGCGAGTTTAGTAATTCCCAGAACCACCTCAAATCTAGAACATGGACGCATGGATGTAAAAATACCCTTTTCTGTTTAAAAAGGTAAATCTTGAAAGGTTAAATAGATTACTCAGTAAAGCTGCTTCATGGAACAGGACCCTGGTGCACAGTTGTAGCATACTGTATGATGATTGTGGTGCTTTTATCTTCATAGATCTGCATCTGGCTCCAGGAAAAAGAGGAGATACAGGTGTGTATGGAACAAGAAGAAAACAAACAATACATTATAACGCGCATAACATGTGTAAGGTGTGTGTTATTGTCATTTCTGCCTACTGATTGTTCAAAAGACAATGCAATCCATGTGGTGAGTTTCCTTTCTATAAAAGGGTGTGAATGTGTGTTTACATGCTTTAAAGTACACTGCTTCGCTATCTTACGTGTGAAATTTGTTTCAGATCGGGCAGCCCAAAGAACAAACACAAAGACAAGAACAAACAGAAAAAGAGGTGAGAGGCACAGAGAATCACTCTAATGCCATTTACATGTTAATGTTGAGCTGAGAAACCTACATGTCTGAATTTATTTTTCAGTATAACAGTTTCACATTCATCATCAGTCAAATGTGATGTGCATATACAGTAGGTGTGGGAATCACCAGAGGCCCCACCATACGATATTGACACTATACTTATGTCACTATATGACATAATTTTAAACATATTGGGATATTCTGCGATATATTGCAGTTTATTACCTTTCCTTCCAACTTCAAATTATAACCCCAAAGGAAAACTTTGTCAATCTGTTTTATCTAGAAAGATAAAGTTCTCTGTTCTTCTCACTTCAATTGTATTTCTGCAAAATGGGATTGTCAAGCAGACAAACTGACCAACACATACAGTACATAATAAAAGATTGACACTTGGCGTCTGTGCATCGATAAAGTATTGCCACGGAAAATATCGCGATACTATGCTGTATCGATTTTTCCCACACCCCTAATATACAGTATGCAATGTGTAAAAGTCAGCACAATTTGTCCTCTGCACACAGTGAAACAAACAGTGAACATTAGTCTCAGTCCAGTTGGAATCACGTCTCTCATAAATTTATATTGCTATTTTACACCCATTATCTCAGGCTCAGACTCTCAGAGAATGTTAATGACTATAAAGCACAGGGTGCATCCCCTAAGCAGTATCTAAGTTCAACACAATTGCCATGCCATACATTGCACCGTGTCTTGATTAGAATATATATTGAAATAGTTTGGCAGTGCACGAACTGTTTTACATATCACAAGATTGACTACTGAGCTTGCTGTTGCATGTGTGTCCCTGTGATGTACGCGTGCATACACATGGCTTTATGTATGTATATGTATGCATGTGTGTGGTGTGTGTGTGTCGGTCCATTGGTTGTCATCTATCAGGTCCCCTGGTGAGACCCCCAGTAGGAGTTCACAGCGTCAAGGCAGCTGCTGTAGCTCCCGAAGCGCTTCCCTGTCGTCCACTAGGAGCACCTCCAAATCTCCTGCCAGGTAGACTCCTACACGCATACACACACGCACGCATACACACACGCACGCATGCACGCGCGCACGCCCAGGTTTCTGATCTACATCAGTTTTCTTGGATGGAGTGTTATTTCTCTGATTCTAGTTGAAATCCTTTCTTATTCTGTTTTGTTTAACAGCATTGGACATTTTTGTAATTATTTTTCAGGCAAATAAGAGTGTAAAGGGACAGTTACTTTGATTTCTACTCTCCCTTACAAGTTTTTCTTTCTTTAAGCCAAAGACAGAATGTTTATTTTATGAGATATTATTGCAAGGCAACTTTATAGTGCATTTACAGCGCATTTCAGCAACAAGGCAATTCAAAGTGCTTCACATTTTCACATAAGAATGATCTAAAGAGCCAACTAATTAGAGAAAAAGTTTTTTGCAGTGTGAAAAGTAAGACACATTTATAAATCTGCTACTTTAAAGAGTAAGATCAGAAATCATTAGCATTGTCGCAGCAGAACAGATATATATCGTCTTTTTTATTCCACACTTTCTTCTTCCTTGTCAAAACCTGCCACCTACATTACCCACAATGCATCTGCTGACAGTTCAGGTGGCGATTCAAATGTGTTATGCTATTTATGCTAGCTAATATAGGCTTGCGCCGCTAGCCTCAAGCAGAATGAGTGACCTTAAGTGACAAGTGACATCACTTGAGGCAATTTATCGGACTTCACACAGCTTCCTCTGGAGCCACAGAAGGCTTTATACATTTTGTTTTTCAAATGTGCAGTAGTCCTTCCCAAGACCTGTAAACAGACTTGGATGTGTAAAATTGGTGGCGTTCCCCGATAAGAGCAACTCTCAGGTGATCACATGATTAATCACATGTATGCTCAGAGCAGAACCATCCAATCAGAGACAATGGTTTCCCCTACATCTGTGCCACTGTTAATTCTTAAAAAAAAACTAAACAACAGTATAGTATTCTGCAAACCTGTGTGATTTCAATAGAGACATGTATGGATTTATATCTGCAGTAGCAGTTAAATTTGAAATGAATAGCAATCTATTATATTTTAATATATAAATAGGGATGAAATAATGGTAAATTGGTTGAAATGGAAACAAAAAGAAAATTAAACTGGAGCAGGAAATGAAATTCTGCTAGGCTGCAGCAATAACAATAAAGTTGCACAAAAGGTTTTGCAAGCAAAAATCAATGTAGCTTTTTTCTTGTTCTTTGCAACTCTTCATCGAATACAGAAAGTAGGCTTAAAGTGTGATGAATATTTTTTTTTTTTTTTTGCATCGAATAGGTTAAAGGACAATAATTCACTTTCAGATCTTTGATAAATTTGGGCCTGGATCTAGGTCAACAACAGTCACAATTTATGACCATTTCTTTTGGCTGTGCTTTACTGAGCGTGTTGCTGTGTGGCTCTGCTCTTCCAGGCTGAACTCCAAGCACAAGACGGACGGACAAAAGGCGTCCAGCACCTCACTGTCCCCGGGCACCAACACCCCCGCCGCGTGGCACAACGGAGACCACACCCAGCGGAGCCGCAACGGCAAGGCCGGCAGACTCAACCACGGCGAGAAAGGGCACGATGTATGTAATCTCCTCTATTTTGCTCCCACACCCCCACCCTCCCCCACCCACTCCCAGGGTATCTACCTCTCTACAAATGACTTTTATCTTGCTCCTTTTGTGTTGGTTGACATGAATTTTCACCTTATTTGATATTGAAAGGTTGTTTTTTTTTCATTCTGTTATTATTCCTACGTTGTAGGCCAGTTTCTATTATTGACTATTATTTTTGACGTGTAAAAGACACTCCTGTCCTGTGTAAAACTTGCCACTCGTGCTGCTATGTTTCTGGCTCTCTTTGACTCCTCTTGCCATCTTGTTTTTTTTTTAGTTTGTTCTTGTTGTTTGCCGGTAACAGAGGGAGGGAGCAAAGAGAAGAAATGTTCTAGTGTTTCTGTTCAGCACACATCTTCTGAGTCAAAGCACAACATTAGCATACCAAACCTCGGATGGAAATATGAGCCTCACTGGCACACAGTGTTTCCAAATGAATAAGCAAAAAGATGTTTTGTTTCTTCTGAGTGGGTGCTTGCTAGGGCATAGGACAAAAATGTTTAGCCAGGGACAGGTATGACTACTTCATGACAATTCCCCTCTCCCCTCTAAAGGTCCATGCTCTAGAAGAAATATCAGAGAACAATGTGTCTATCCGGAATGAGAACTTCAGAGTTTTACGGCAGATAAAGTCAAAATTATCTTTATAATTTATTATTAATGTTCATGTGCAAAAGTCACGATTAGAATCTGATGGTGCTTTAAAGTGATACCAATCTACGATTTCTCCTTGAACTGATGAATCCAATTACTTGTGGAAACTCTTGATCCATGCGTGCAAAAATGTATTGTAACAAGGTGAGGCTCTCTGTTCCAGGCATCAGCTGTTTGTGCTGGGCTGTATGGAAGATTTAAAATGCCTAAATAAAAACAAATCAAACAAAGAAATAAATAAATGAAATCCAAACACACACCTACTACTAAGATATTGATCTCCTAGCTACCTACAAGCTAGGGCAGTGGTGGCCTAAAAGAGCCTTAGAGAAGCGAGCTTGTGAGTGGGATAAATCTGGGTGTGGAAGTGAAAGAGCAGCGCCTGTCCCTCCCTCATTCCCACCACTGAGGTGCCCTTGAGCAAGGCCCTTATCCCCCCCCAAAAAAAAGCTATAGTGGAGCTGCTCAGTGGCCAGCAGATCAGACTGTGGTTGTACTGGGCAGCTCCAGGTATGAAACTATGTAACTGTGTGAATGTGATCAGGTCGACGTTGCGAATGAGAATTTGTTCTCTATCTATTTACCTGGATAAATAAAGGTTAAATAAAAATAATAAAAAATCAAAATAAGCTAACGTTAAAGTTTGTTTTTATGTGATGGGCAGGTTAGTTATCTGCCCCTATCAATTTGATTGGATACATAAATGTTACCAGCCCCGAGTTCAAGATGAGTCATCGAAAACATTTGACGTTTGATAAAAAGAGGACAAAAACGGGGTTTTAAATATGAAAAATACGTTTTATATTTTTCATTTTGCTGTGTCTTTAAATCAAATTACAGAAAGCAAAATGAATAGATGCATTGCATTGCATTTCAGTGTTGTCCAGCAGAGAGCAGCGTAGACCTGCCAGTACTAAAGGCAAAGTATTTTCATAGGTTTTCATGAGGAGGTCCAATGAAAATGCATCATATATCGTATCATCGTACATACATACATTTTTCATTTGATTATGACACAGTTAATGCATGCATAAAAAAAAAATACATATAACAAAGTGAATTGCATTTCACTTCATTTGATTTGTTTTTATGTAGGCATTTTACATCTTCCATAGTGACAAGCCACATCCTTAAACTATGTTGTGCAAATGAATCCAAATCATGGGACTGGGTGGACCCTCGGAGTTATAAAAGGGTTGCAACTCGGTACTTAAAATAAAATGCAGCAGCACATACTGTCCACAATAGGCTCCTAAAGCCTCAAGTGTTATACAGTAAATCATATATACATACACACACACTCATCTCTACCTTTTCAATTTGGAACTGCTCCTTGTTTGTTTTGGCTCCTTTAAAAAATAAGCATCTCTGTTAGTCTCTGATTACCTAAAAGACACTGAGTTTGAAATCACTTTCTGCTATTATGGAAACAACCTTGCTATAGATCTACATAAGATGACAGCCATTATGTTGGAATAAAACAAAAGACACTTAGAATTTAAGGATTGCTTGTAAAAGCATCTTTCTCCGCTGAATAAGTATCTAAATGGGCTGCAAACACCCTGTAAACTCTCCAGAGAACTGATGTCTTCTATTTTCTGAACCAGCTTGCATGTGAGGTCTTATTTGGTCTCTTTCTCTCTCTCTCTCTCTCTCTCTCTCTCTCTCTCTCTCTCTCTCTCTCTCTCTCTGCTTATTTTTATTCATTACTGTTTCTTTTTTTCCTTATCAATTTAAGTGGTATTTACCCATGAATAAAATGCCCAAATCTTTCTGTCTCGTTTATATAAAAAGCACTCAAATGCTTTGGAACTGGACCAAGTAGGTTAACTGGGTATGTGTAATAGTTTCTTCTTGTCAATACAGTTGTCTTACTTCTCAAGCACATGCTCTGCTCAGTGATAGATCCTCTGTTCCTCCAGGCGTCCAACAGCTCCTCCCAAACCACCAGGAGTTCAGCACATGCTCCTCTCTACTGCTTTACTCTACCATGTCGATGTGCATGTTGCCCCTAGGTGGCAGTGTCTCTTCTGTCCCTGGCGTTTGTTTCTACTCTACAGTATGTGCTCAGGCCTGTGGAAAATGGCACAGGGAGGTCTGTTTGATCATGTACTTTTGAGCCATTCAGTTGTGGTGTAGTGAAAGAGGAGCTTTTAATTGGCTTACATTTTTTAAGCAGAATCTTTGTAGCATAAGTTGCCATTTTTGTTAATCTCCACCAAAAGCTAAAATATGCCTCTCATGATTATCCCCAAACTGAAATCTTTGATGGTTTGATGGTTATGTGTGACAGATCCTGGATCCAACTGAAGTTTGATTTTACTGCAGCAGTTGTGTGGTTTAGCAAATGTTTTGTATAGCAGCTCTGGTTGTCTATCTATCATCTCAGTTTGTGTTCCTGTAGTCGTCCTCTAGCCCTGTTTGGAACTGTCTCATCCACTGCGTGGGGGATACTCCCAGATGCTTCCCGTAGAGAAGCTAGGGGAAACAGCTGTGCACTTCGGAGGTGGAGAAGTTAAGCAGACCTTCAATTACCAAACCAACAAATTACTCCTTCTCCTTGAAGCCTTCTCTCTTAACTGAAAATAATTTCATTAGAGCATAAATCCTACCTTTCTGCGGCTTGTACAAGTTTGTTTTTGAGTGTGGAATGGGTTTCTTACTGCTCCTTGTGGCCAATTACAATTATTGCAACTTTGGTTCTCTACCAACCGTATGTAGTTATAGAGCAGGGGTGGCGAACCTGTGGCTCTTGAGCCGTATGCGGCTCTTTGCCTGCTCCTGTGAGGCTCTTACTGTGTGGCTGGGGGCTGTGTCATTGGTTGATTGTTGTTTTTAACTTTTCTGAAACATACAGTATTTCAGATAAGTAAAAAAAAAAACACATTTGAATGCATCTGCCAATACATTTGCCAATTATTTTAAAATGGAAAATAATGCAGCAGAGTTTTGAGGACAGATTCTGCAACCTGAGGAAAAACAGCGGCCACAGATCACCTTCCTCGTTAACCCTTTCACTGCTGAATCAGACTGTTTGAAAGCCCCTTTAGTGACAAATGAGTGAGAGAGTTGCTTCGAGTGGCCACAACCGAGTTCAAGCAAGACCTGAAAAGGATTGTGGATAACAAACACTGTCAGGTTTCCCACTGAGTCAATCTAAGTGAGAAAAAAAACTATGAAACCTGCTATGTATTATGACTGTCATTAGATCTGGAAGACACTGTTGCTGTTGTAGTGTGGACGTGCATGTGTTGTGTGGCTTTTTGCTATGGTGCGGTTTTTTTTGTGGCTCTTTATACCTAACTGGTTGGCCACCCCTGTTATAGAGGGTGTTTACGGGAGACTCGACAGACCACTACAACCTGGAGAAGGAGGCAGCCGAAGGTGTCAGTGGGCTAGTTTTTAGTAGACTTGGTTGCTAACTAGCCCTGCAAGTGTGCAAAGATGCACATAACCCAACTGTCTGTGAAAAATTAGTAAAATTCGCTACAGCAGAGGGAAAAATACAGTGAAGGTTGTTGGTCAGTCTGACATGTTTCTTTATTTCTATATATCTATTTAGTTCTGACCAATTGGGATTTAAATAATGTGAATGTTTTCAAATCTAAAAATTAAGATTATTAGAGAAACTAAGACTATAAGACTTGTAGCAAGCCGAGCTTCCTCCAAAGTATGGCCAGCTTATACCAAGTCTACATTCGGTGAATCAGACTAATGCAAACATAACCTCGGGGCCACAGGGGACAATAATGGGTCCAGTATGTAATGTATTGTTGCACCAGGATGTGTCGAAGAAGACGCCACACTCAAAAACGATTCTCTGAAAAGCTGCACAAAGATGAGATTGATCTTTTATCAAAAGTGTTTTTTAATACTGACTATCTGGCTAGTTTGTGCTTAACTTTCCTTACCTCTGATAAAGAGCAGTGCACAGCCGCTTCCCCAAGCTTTTCAATGGGAAGCATCCAGGACTGTCGTAACACTGTGAAAGAGTCAGTCCCAAACCGGGCTAGTCGTCCTCTTGCTCATTATTTATGGATGTCTTCAAACACTTCAAACACAAGTACATGGACTCTTGAAAATAACTAGGACAACTCACACATTTTTGAACATAATTGTTGTTTTAAAGGGACCCAAGCCATTTTGAATGTAAGCTCCCTGTTGACGCTAACAGTTTAAACAGCGGATTTGACAAAGTGCCTTAAGCTTTCTCTCTCTCTCTTTCTCACCGTACCTGTGTTTATAGTGATAAATGAATAATAATAAAAAGATTGCCTGGAAGAAAGTTGGGCTGACGTCCAAAAGTACAGAGTCGATAAGTGCTGATACTGAAGAAGACCCAGGCCAAAATGTGACTGGGGTCCCTTTCAAATGTGCTGACTCTCTAGTTGTCCATCTTAGCAGTGACTGCCCCTCCAACACTCTTCTACCTCCCCTCCTCCTCCCTCCTCCTCTCCTACCTGTTCATCTGTGTAATGTGTGACTCACGTCTCACTCTTGTTGTCCTGGCATTTTTCTTCCCACATATCTTTCACATCTGCCAGCTCTGCATGTCCTCCCCCTCCTCCCCCCTTCCTCCTTCCTTTCCCTTCCTCCTAGCTACTCTACTCTCCATGGATGTCCACTAATATGACAATTAACTCTATCCACTTACCTCTCCCCCCCCCCCCCCCCTCCCGTTTTGATACAAATATGGCTGCATTTGTACAAGCGAAAAAGACAAAGCAAATCATGTCGTTTTATAGATTTCATCCTTTGTTTCTAATTTTAGTTTGATTTGAATTCCATCTGGATTTCTTTTAATTTTCTCCCCCTCTATTTTTCTTTGTACTTTTTGGTTTGTTTTGTTTCTCCTTAGTCTCTGGACACAGTATGTAGCTTTGATACTAAAAGAGGTCATTGTCTTTTTCCCATTTCGCTGCGGAGAACATTCCTTTCTCCTTTTTTTCTTTTTTTCTTTCTTTCCTTTTTTTTGTTGATATTGCATACGTGTCACTGATTGAAATGGAAGGTAGGTAACGCTTTGCCTACGCACGTGATCTTTATGCAGATGAGAATGTGACAAGCACCCTAGCCTGAGTGACGTCAATGTTTCTCTCTCTCTTTCTCTCTCTCTCTCTCTCTCTCTCTCTCTCTCTCTCTCTCTTTCTGTTGTTTACCAATGGTCTTTAACCAAATTGATTTTACCTCATCAATTATGATTGGATTACGTAGAGCTCTGGTTTTTCTCTTTCCTCCTTAACTTCATTCTGAAGTCCAATATCCCGCTCTATCTTCCAGGTCCATTTCTTTCTCCAGTTTTGTTTTCTTTCTGTTTTTGGTAGAATGCATTCCTGTTTGTCCAGCTTCTCTCTGTTTGTTGGTGAATTAGTACATTCGTCTTATGATTTTCACCATATTGATTTCCACGACTGTTTCTAACAACTGTCATAAGCACCAGTGGTTGTGTGTTTTCTTATTATACCGCTTAGTTGTCTTCTCTCCAGTGGAGAACGGCTCTTCTTTCTGCAACGACCAGTCGGTGCTTTTCTTGTATCTTAGATTACGAAGCAGTTCAGATAGCACAGTGTTATGCATGTGCAAGAGCCAGCTGTATTTGGTTTCACACAAAACGCCTTTTGGAGATTTACCCTCTTTTTATGATCTTCTTACAATGAGCAGTGTATAACTGTGCATCACAAGTTGCAGTCCCCAACTCCCATTGAATCACTTATCCAAGTTCTATTTTGTTTTGTTGAATACTTCAAATAGAGGTTTTGAATATATTTTTACTCACCCCCTACCATATGCAGCTCATGGGATAAGGCTTGCATTACGTGTTTTTCTTACTTTGAACAAATCCCTTGAAAAGACCGAAACCAACAATGTGTTAGTCTGCCAATACTATTCTGACTTTGCTATTGTGTCTGTGGCACTAGTGCCCACTGAAGATGTAATGTAATATTTTAACAAATAAAAAAGGGGGTCACAAATATGTAGTTTTATTATTAATTAAGACTAAGAGTCGACAGCTACTCTATGGGCGCGACACAATGGTCCTTTGAGCTAAATGCTAACTTGCATGCTAACAAAATGACAATGACAATGCTAAAACGCTGATGTTTAGCAGGTGTAATGTTCACAGTGTCCACCATCGTGTTAGCATGCTAACATTAGCTAATTAGAACTTTACACAAAGTAGCCTACAGCTGAGGCTGATGGGAAAAGTCATTTTTGACTAGCAAGCAACTACCAAGCTAGCTGCTCTGGGTAAGGCTCTGTAATTACCTAAAACATCTGGGCACTGTAGTTTTTAGCAAACGTCACTTAAACAGAAATTAATAGTGCATTTGTTGGGGACTATTTTCAGCCATGGATTTACACACATTTGGTGCTCTAGTGAATATTTACAGCACCAGGACAGTCTATGTGAGTGTATGTTGTCTCAAAATAAACTACAGTGCCCATGTTCATGCTAATGAAGGAACAAGTCACCTGATGCAACAGTGTGGCTCACTGATGTGTATGTAATAATCTTTGGAGCTCCACGGCACAGAGGAATAAGCTATTTCAAGCTATCCTGGTGGGACCAATTCATTGTTGATTTTGGTCTGTTCATGGGATTTATTGACAATAAGAAAAATACAGAATATTGCCAATATTATATTGGTCATTTTAAAAACTGCTAAACTCACGATAATTGAGTCTATTCATGACTTTAGTAGCTTTTCACTATAAAATCCCAAAGGATCCCATCACATTCTTATTGTTTTATCTTATTGTTAGATGCAACTTTACTAACCTTTCACTAACAAAATGCTTTTCTGGGGTTCCTACATTAGTCAATTACCCAAAAACTAACCTCTGATTGGTTGAACACTCACTGTTGTTATGTAGCAACAACTCCCTGGAACTACATTAACAGATAAGTTGGCCATTGTGAGAACTATAAGCACCCCGTATTAAGGAGCCCATGAGCACAAACACTGATTGTAACCAGTAGAAGCTAAGGTAGTTAGCCTGTAAACATGGCAGGCAGTAAAATAATTCCTGCCCTGTGGAAGATATTACATGGAGAGAAAAATGGTAAAGAAAATACCTTTAACTCTCGCCAGCCAGTTGCTCTCTGATGTTAGGAGGGTGACTGGGCCCAGAGGATTTACTCTCTGTGTGAGGGATTCCCTGCACATTGTGGTTTTCCTCTTTGCTTTTGAGTTCTTTTCCATTGATTTCCATGCATTGTCTCATGAGTCACTGGCAGGGAAGGGTTTTGTGTCTTTTTCTCTTGCATTTTGTGAATCTAATGATGCACTTATGTTGCCCCACTTTTCCCTTTTCTTCATACCTTACCTACTAAAGGAGGGAATACCACTTTATTGGTAAGTGGATGTTAACCAGAAGGGAGTTAAACAAGAGTAACCATTAAAAAAAACAAAGAAAATGGGTCGCTGTTCACATCTCAGCAATTGTCTACAGGGAAAAAAAAATCCAGAAAGAGAAAATTGAGTAGCAGACGATTTGTTTTCTGATTCGATTGATTCAATAATTGTGATCTTTATTTTGTTCCTTCCATTTCTGTGATGTTCCGTCAAGTTGTCTTCTCTTTCTGTTTTGTTTCATTTATTTTAACCATTACTTAAAAAAAAACTAAAAAAAAAACTGAAGAAGTCCTCTTTTCTACTCTACAAAATCTGTAGCTCTGTACTTTCTGCCTTTGCTCTTACTCTAACTGACTTGGTTCACAGTTTTGTTTTAATTTTTTTCCCTCTCTTCCTCCTCCTCCTCCTAGTTTTTTTGTTTGTTTTTGCGATTATGATTTCTTCAACTCATTATGGTTTTGCATGCCAAGTATTGCATGCGCTGCACCATAGAGGACTATCTATAAGCCAAATGGAGAAAACCTAGATCTTTTTCTTTTAGATGTTTACCTTCTTTTGGCAAGTACACCGTAGCACTCAATCACCAACCTGAAAACACTCTAATGCTCTTATTGTCCTTTTTCTTTTTTTTTTTTTTCTTTTTTCCTTTGTTGGTCATCATTTTTTTCTACAGAAGCTCCGTCTGCTGACCGCTAGCTCTGCCAGCATCCAGGCCACTCTGCTGAGAGAGCACAAGCTCCACAGCACCCCCAACAGGAGCCAAACAGGACAGATGTGCACCGCGGGAGAGGCTGGGAGTGTGGATGGCAGGAACACAGCTGTAGGGAGCTCCGTACCCCAGGCGACAGGGAGGAGAGGGAGCCAGAGAGCCCAGAATAAGAACTCCCACTCCCCTGCTCACAGCAGCGACTCAGCCCACTCCCAGCACAACCACACTCACAGAGGGAGGAACTCTCGTCACCACAGAAAGTAAGCACCAGTGGCGGAAGAAGTATTCAGATCCTTTACTTAAGTAAAAGTACTAATACCACACTGTAAAAAATACTCTGTTACAATTCAAAGGCCTGCATTGAAAATGTTTTTCAAGTAAAAGTATGTAAGCATCATCAGGAAAATGTACTTTGTTCTCTCGACTGCCCAAGACAAGTCAGATTAATGAAGCAGAGTAGAAGTAGAAAGTGGCATGAAAAGAAAAATCTCAAGTAAAGTACCTCAAATATGTACTTAAGTACAGTACTTGAGTAACTGTACTTAGTTGCATCCCATCACTGGTAAGCACAAAGACTTCCATTTGTCTCTAGCTGTAGGACTTTATGTAGCAGACATCTTTCCACTTTGGCTTTGCCATTGAGGGAGAATTGTTTGACATTTGCTGTATTATGCCCCCCAATTTCCCCAGGACAAAAGGCGGCCACTCTTCCAAGCGTCACCACCGCTCCAGTCGGGGTCAGGCACACCACCGGAGCCCGTCGGCATCTCCAGGACGCCACCCACACACGTCAGGCAAGAAGAAAGAGGAGTCCCGGAGCAAACCCAACCTCCGGCAGCGCAGCAGCTCCTGGAGCAGCGGGCGCTCATCCTCACGCTCCGCCTCCAGAGACAGAGGCCCCAGCAAAGCCAAGTCCCCACACAACAGGCAGAACAACTCCAGGTGATACCGCGTTCACTGTCACACTAGTCTATATCTACGACCTTCCACTTCCTGGATTGTTCCCGTGCCGCCGGAATTCCCGCCGGATGTCTTCAATTTCGGCCGGATGTCCGTTACCTTCCGCTTTCTTCGTGTTGTAATTTTAAACTCCGGTGGATTTATGAGGACTATGGTTAACTGCTCCTCAGATCTCTGCAGGGTAAATCCAGACAGCTAGCTAGACTATCTGTCCAATCTGAGTTTTCTATTGCACGACTAAAACAACTTTTGAACGTATACACGTTCCACCAAAACAAGTTCCTTCCCGAGGCTATTTTGCAGAGACGCCAATGCTCTCTGCGGCGCCTAGCGACTCCCAAGACGATTGTGATTGGTTTAAAGAAATGCCAATAAACCAGAGCACGTTTTTCTCCCATCCAGGAATGCTGTGTGGACTAGCCAGACACTCCTCCGCAGCGCTGTGGAGGAAGGTCTGGCAATGCGACACTACTGTCAAACTATTCTTTAAGCTTGTAGTTGGACTGGGATCTTGTGTGGTTTGTTGTTGTTGTTGTTGTTGTTGTTGCTGTTGTTCTGATGGTGTTCTGTTTGTCATGCAGAGAGAAGGACAGCCCTAACCGCTCCGACACCGACAGCCGAGCTCGCCGCCGCTCACGCAGCTACTCGCCCATTCGCAAGAGGAGAAGAGATTCACCCAGCTTCATGGAGGCTCGCAGGATCACCAGGTAACACAGCTGTCCAGCATCATAAACCTCCTCCTATTAGTTATCTTTTTGCCGATATTTTGAAAGGTTTTATTAGATCCCACCTACATTAGATCATACATTACAACGTTTCTACTGTGTGGAGTCTCTCTCAGCAGAGCACAGACTAATACGGCTTCCATGAGACGGTTTGTTTGTGTTGAATTTTATCTTCAGCTATTATAGGTCTGTAATTAACAGCACTTTACCATGATATACTTTCGCCAGAGGTATGTAACACTCAATCTGTACATTTCCCATCATTTTACTGCACTTCACTCATGCTGGGGCAAACATCACTCTTTTATAGCTGCAAATTACAACAATGCAAACATGCAAAAGGCATACATGCAAAAGGGATACAATTAGGGAATTTGTTCCAGATGGATTTCCATCTTTACTGCAAAGAGCAGGACTGTCCTTTACTACCATATCTTTGAGTGATGGTCAAGTCTAACATTGGAGAATACTAATTCTACATAAAAACCAATGACATGTTTTGTTTTAGGATTAACATATACTTTATTGATCCCGCAAGGAGAAATTACATTTTTTTCCCACTCTGTTGTTAGTTATTATACACAGGCCTGAAATACACACGCACATACCCAGGACCTACACATGCACTAATGGAGAGATGTCACTTTAAGTGCCCAGGAGGTGAACTGGCACCTTTCCAGCTACCAGTCCACACTCTGTACATGGTACTCACAGGGACTTGAACTAGCAACCCTCCGGTTCCCAAGCCAAGTCCCTCTGGACTGAGCTACTGCCACCCCAAAACCTGAAAAACATGCATACTTTTTTCAGCCCTGAAAAAACTATATCCTCCAAAATGACTATAAAGTTGATTCAACACCTCTCTAAAACAGTTAGTAGTTACTTGTATCAGACTGCATATGTTTTAGCCAGCTGTACCTAATAAACTGGTAACTGAGTGTACATAGGAATAAGGGCATAACATTGATACAGATATTAATTAATTTCATAAAGGCCTAGAGAGATCTATTTTGATTTATTTGGTTTGTTTGATCACTTTATTTATTGATGTACTGTTTGTTTGTATAGCATTGTTTATTCCATTAATTGTTCTATAATTATGGTATTGTTTGTTCCATTAAATATCAATCAATGAATTGCTTGATAACCATTTACAAGGCTCCTCAATACTGGGAGCAGCTGATGAAAATATATTTGAATTACAGTTAACATATCTATAAAACTTGTCGTCAAATCTTTTCACAAAACTACATGTATTTTGATAGCTTCTTATTCATCAATTGATCTTTTCACAGAGGAACTCCTTTAGGCTTGTTGCACTTGAATTGTAGTTCTTAGTTAGTTATAAGAACATAGAGAGAAAACTCCCACATCCCTGTGAAAAGTGTTCCTCTGGTGGAAAGAAATGACTCTCCAGGTCACCTCTCTACCCTCTCATGTAAATGTTAATGGACATGTGTGAAATGTGTGTACCTTGTCATCTTTCACTCCAGTCCTTAAGGTCCTGACACCGAGAGACAACGGGATGCTGCTGAACTGAGCTGCTGCAGGCTAGTTACCCTGGTAACAGTTGCCGTGCAGCAGGAGCCGACTGGTCCGACTCCTGAAGCTCGGCTGAACAGCAAACCATCAGAGCTCCCCTGAGTAAACCTGGCCTCCTCCTGTTTTTATTTTTCTGTCCCTTTCCTGCTCCTTCATCTCAGAAACTCACACCAACTCTAAAGCTACACCCCTCTGCGGTTATGCACTAATGTTGTACCACAGGGATACAGAGATTAAAATGCTATCAAGGTTTACTTTGGTGGATATCTCTCTATTACACAGGCTATGGATTCCTGTGGCAGATACAGAAGACAAAAGCTTAGGCTAAGTTATCTACATGCCGCTGAAATGACAAGGTGAAACACACCTTGTAGAAGCAGGGATACCTTGATAGCGTTTATCTCTCCCTGCACTGTTGACTGTTGATTTCTCTGGGTGTTGGCCTCCACTGAGAAGAAGAGGTTTTTTTGGAAAATAACACCTCATTACCTTACAGGAAGCACTTCCAGGGTGGCTATTAACAATGCAATCTAAGCTTAAGCTTTAAACTAACAACATGCATTTGTGTGATTAAACAGCTTGGACTTTTTCAACCCATATAGCTGCTCTCTTTCAGATCCTGTACTGATCATAAGTCTACCACTTATGTAACCTAACACTGATTTGCTCTCAACCAACTAAATATTGTCTTAATACATCATGTGTTTTACATAGTGTCAGACAAAGGCCTGACCATGACACTTACTCGTCAAACTTGTCCGATGTTAACCGTTAACACTCCATCCTCCTCCCCGTCTCCTTTCCCCAGTGCTCGGAAGCGGCCGATCCCGTACTACCGTCCCAGTCCTTCGTCATCCAGCTTGGACAGCAGCCCGTCGCGGTCTAGTCGCAGCCGTAGCCGCAGCTACAGCAGCTACAGCCGCAGCAGAAGCCACAGCCGAAGCCACAACCGGAGTCACAGCAGAAGCCGGAGCCGCAGCCAGAGCCGGAGCTGGAGCCGCAGCAAGAGTCGCTCCCGCAGCCACCACAGTTACTACAGCCGCAGCAGCTACGACAGCCCCGGCTTCTGAGCGCAACACACACAGCACGGAAGGGAAACGAAAAGAAACAGAGGAGAAGTCCTGTTAAATTTACTGTGCTCTGATTCACTCATTAAGCTCTCCACAGTGCCCACACTGCTGTACAGCCCAGGGTCCAAGCTCCCCGACCCTAGACCTTCATCTCTCTCTGACAGCGAGCCTGGGTCAAAGAGGAGACTTTTTTTTTTATTTTTTTTTTATTTTGATATAGCACATTACTCTAAAATTGGCTGTCACTGTTCATAACTTCACGTAAACAAGGTATTAAAAGAAAATGGGTTACCACATGTCAAAAGTTAATTTGGTAGAGCCCAAAGAACAAATCTCGCTGTATGTTCGCACTTTCTTTCTCTTCTTCCACAACGCAACCAAAAATGAATTCATTAAAAACGATATACTATATAAATATTAAATATATATAGATATATATATATCCTAACAATAGGAGCTGAGTAGGAGACAAAAAGAGGACACATCAACGGCTTACTGTACATTTCAGAAAATCTTGACTTTTTACTCACCCCTCATCATGTACTGATTTCATCGAAGCACAGAGATCAACAAGAGTTAGAACAAAAGAGAAGTCGGCGAATGAAATAGGGAGCAAAAAAGGAAAAGGGAACTTTTTTTATGATAAAAAATTGTATAGGTTTGTCTGTATAGATGTAAACTTTCTTAAGTTCTGGCTTTGTAAACTATGCACTGTATATTCCATCCAGTTTGAGGAGGTTTGTTTAGCATGATGCATCAGGAGAGACTCGCTGCTGGAAGGAGAGTACCTGGCCCAAATGAAAGGTGCCAGGGTGATCTGTGCTGCCCACTGGCCTATACAGTATGTCAGCCATCACCAGAGGGAGGGAGGGGGGGGGGCTATTTATTATGTACTTTTACTCTTCTCTGTTTAAATTATTATGTTGATTCTGCTAATCCTGACTTTATGTGTGAGAGTGTGCGTATTTGCGAGAGTGCGCGTGTGTGTGCGTGTACCTCCTCTGCAATGAGGTGATTATTTATGTGTACACCACTGTAGCCTGCACCTAAGGCTGCTGGATGGTACTGTACAGGAAAACTGTCTGCAAAAATGTCTCCATGCACACATTTCTGTTGACTACAGCTATTTATTACACTGTATTTATTTCTTTATTTATTGGGCTATTTATTATTTAAT
Source organism: Sander lucioperca (assembly GCF_008315115.2). NCBI lineage: Eukaryota > Metazoa > Chordata > Actinopteri > Perciformes > Percidae > Sander > Sander lucioperca. The sequence continues at coordinate 6,712,073 of NC_050185.1, forward strand.
GTATTGATCATTCTGAGCATCATGAGCTGTAAAGCAGTTGAATCATGCTTTGAAGATGAGGTTGCTGCAAATGTATTTCCATTTGAATATGTACTGTATATGTCCATGTTTTACACAAAATCTGTCTGTTATCGTGGCGATGGCTTGCAGTCGCTATCAGATCAGTGAGCAGGGTGAAGATTCACTGCTGTGTGTTTAGAATGCTCTGATTGTAGCCAGTGGAACAGGGTCTGCGCCCACAGTTACTCCCATGTATGCCACCATGGCACCCCTGGCCTATTGTAGTGGCTCATTCTAATGCAAGCCATTGTGGTTCTGCAGCCTGTATTGAGTAGCAAAAGATCAGCCTCCACAGAACCAAACATCTCCCTGTGTAGAGAGGTCATTATTCTCCTCTACTGTAATGTTTCCAGCCACCACGTGTTTTAATCCCTTGTATAATGGGCCGCAACATGTTTCTGTCAGAGGTCCCCTGGTTACCAGCTTCAGGAGGAGGATTTATGTGATGTAACCTAGCACAGCAGAGACACCAGCAGACTCTGTAATGCCTCCTCTTTCTACAGATTCAGTAGTATGGTAAATAAACTGGCGACACAATCAGGGATCACCATAAGTCTTCCTTACCATTCGTCTGGCCTCATGTCACTCACACAGTGTTGCATTCCCAGTGTAACCAGACTTAACCCGACTATGATACTCTGCAAACCTGTTAATTTATTCCAAGTATAGCATTGCCCCTTTGGTTCTACAAGTCATTCTTTGTGGTGTACAATACCTACCAATAAACAGAATCTAATGGGGAAATAACTATACTCTTGTGTTGTTCTTTTTCTATCTAACCCTGTAACCCCATTTGTATCATATTTGATACACGACTTTCTGCGACTTCTGTCATCCACATAGTCTATATCCTTGACATTCCACTTCTGGGATTGCTCCGGTGCTGCAGGGAAAAAATTCCATCCCGGAATGCTATGTGGAGTAGTCAGACCCACTTCCACTCCGGAGGGTGTGGATGGTCTGGGAAAGCGAGACTATCATCCACATAATCAATACCCTGGTCCTACCAGACTCTTGTACATTGAGCGGAAGTACGTAGGAGGGCGGAGCCAGGCTACATAACCATTAGGCTCGTTCGAGATAAACTGCGCCTCGCCTGTAAAGTGGACGAGAGCAGGCGGCAGCAGTCGGGGGCGGTGACAGAAAGCCGCGGTCAAGGCGGACAGTTTCCAGCCGTTTCCAGCAGTCTTCAGGCTGAACAGGAAGTCACGTAGCCTATGTAGCTTCTCTGACTAAAAAAAACTAAACAACGCTGTGTGTACATCAGGGCAACGTTTATTTTTATTTGAGAACATGCACTGCATCGGTGCGAAATGTAAACAAAAACAAATAAATAATGAGGTGAATTTTCAGGGTAAGAAGGAGTGAGGAGAGGGACGGAGGGAGGGGAGGCACTTCAACAGCACGGCGCTGCACTTCAAGTGACACAAGCGCTTGTGCTGGTTGAGATTGCTGTTATAGCCTCATTTCACTCAGGGGAAAAATGTCAAAAAGACAACAAAGTTTGCTTAACTTTTTCAAATACGCTGGCCAGTCGGATCCCAAACAAGCAAAAAAACGTTTCTGCCGATCAAGAATGTGGAGACCACGGTGGGTTTTTTGGTTAATTTATTAGTCCGATGGATAATTGCTGCTTGTGAAAACGATTGTTGATGGGTGACAACCTCTTAATGAATGTGACTAAATAGCAAGGTGTACTTTTCCCCTTTGTACAATAGGTTATGCTTCCATCAGAGAAGAGGTCGTTGTTCCTTGATCCTCTTGGGGAAAAGGCATAAGGACATAAAACACTGTCAAGGTGTGACAAGGTAACTTGTATAACACACACACAAACACACTGTAAAACCATGCTGTAATTTATCCTTTACATATATCAATGTACTTTATTTCTGTTTTATTAAGAGCATTCATGAGACAAAGGGGCCTCAATATCTCAAAATGGTCATGCACCTCTCTCCCTCACCCTCTGCAAAAAGATGTGACATCTTGTGGAGTATTCGCATTAAAGGTTGGTACAGAGATTTCAAATTAAAATGGTTGCATACCACCAAATTACAAAGTTCATCTGAACAAGTGTAAGAACCGTTGTGCACTTTAATGTCATTGTTTCATTTCTTTTGAGATTTCAAAAAAACACTGTTTATGTAAAGTTGTGTGATTTTACTAAACATGTTTAATAGATGTTTTATACTAACACAAATACACAATTTATTTAGTTTGCAGAATGCATTTTAAAAGGGCAGAGCATCTCTTTTGGGACATCGACAAAACACATTGAGGGACTAAGAAAGGTCATTGCAACCACTCTACTGGAAAACAGCGGTATGTTGCTGACATGCTGGAGTATTGCATGGATAGATTATTTTAGTTAAATCGATTATATACAGTCATGTGAACAAATTAGGACACCCATGCTAAAGTTGACTAAAAAGAGGAATAAAAAAATAATCTTTAGGAAATTGATCTTAATGCCTTAATTAAAAAAATGAGGAAAAATCCAACCTTTAAGGACACCAATTTTCTTTGTGAATGAATAATGTATCGTAAATAAATAAATGTTCTTCCTTAAAATACAGGGGGCATAAATAAGTACACCCCTATGTTAAATTCCCATAGAGGCAGGCAGATTTTGATTTTTAAAGGCCAGTTATTTCATGGATCCAGGATACTATACATCCTGATAAAGTTCCCTTGGCCTTTGGCACGGTTTTATTTCAGTTAGCCTAATAGCTGGTTTGATTTGCATTGACAGATGATTTTATGAAAGTACCCCATGCCAATCTCTAGGTATGGTGAAGGGTATGTGATGATGTGGGGCTATTTTAATTCCAAAGGCCAAGGGAACTTTATCAGGATGCATAGTATCCTGGATCCGTGAAATAACTGGCCTTTAAAAATAAACATCTGCCTGCCTCTATGGGAATTTAACATAGGGGTATGTATAATTATGGCCCCTGTATTTTAAGGAAGAACATTTATTTATTTACGATACATTATTCATTCACAAAAAAATTGGTGTCCTTAAAAGATTGGATTTTTCCTCATTTTTTTAATTAAGGCATTAAGATCAATTTCCAAAAGATGATTTTTTTATTCCTCTTTTTAGTCAACTTTAGCATGGGTGTCCTAATTTTTTCACATGACTGTAAGTCCTATAACAGTAACATAAAACTGAGCTGTTATGGTTCTTTGATTTTGTCAGATGACCTCAGTGAAATCTGTGGTAACGTGGAGGATGACCAGGATAAGACAGTTTCCTTGGTAGCCCAATTTTTTTGTTGTCAGTATAGGATTTCAAAAGATTTTAAGAGAGAAAGCCTATGGACACTGTATGTGTTAATTTATATCTAATTCTATTTTGAAAAATGTTCAGATATCCTGTGACTCATGTCATCGGTGGTACCACCAGCGATGTGCAAAATGTATCACTAATGACAGTGACTACATGTGTGAGGCTTGCAAGTAGTGATTTGGCTGTAGTTTGACGTTGTGTGTGTGTGTGTGTGTGTGTGTGTGTGTGTGTGCGTGTGTGCGTGTGTGTGTGTGTGTGTGTGTGTGCGTGCGTTTCCATGCATTTCTGATAAAGAAACTTTGAAAACGGGTCAAATTTGATCCAAAGACAACACAAAGGTGAAATTACTGAAAGAAGTAAATAACTAGACCAACAGTCATTTAAATATGTAGAAATGTAAATTATAGCGTTTTTGACGTTACAGAGTTTCTTGGTTTCTGTCTGTTTGCCTGTTATGAACGTTGTTACTACTGCATTGCATTGTTGGATATTTCTCATTGTTTCACTTGTTTTTTGACATTTTTTGTAAATAAACAATAAATAGTGTGTTGGTACTACATATATCATTGTGAGTGCTATTTTTTTTTATGGGACCTGCTGAAATGTGACTGCCCCCCCCCCCTAACTCAAAACAGCAAAGTCTGACAGTCACCCAATTTGCTATACTTGCATGTTATGAGGTCTACTAAAAGTCCTGAAAAGTTCGTCTTTGTCAGCCTTTGCAATCCTGAGGTATGGGGGTGCAGTCCTTTTTCGGCAGGGGTATATGGGACCGAAATGTGACTTGCCCCCCCCCCTAACTCAGGACAGCAAAGTCTGACAGTCACCCAATTTGCTTCTGTATTTCTTTTCGCCTATCTATTCTCCTGTAGCTCAATTAATGTTGTTGAGTCAACACATTTGTTCATGTGCAAAAATATTGTCAAACATCTGAATATTGCTGATCTGCAAGCATTTTAACATTGTCCTTATAATACTAATACTAATACTAATAAGACTGCCTGCTGAAATATGACTGCACGCCCCTAGAGGGCAATGTTGGTCATGTTGGTGACTAATTCAGTATATCCTGATATCCATACCAAGAGTAAATAAAATGTTATTAAAACAATGACAATAGCTGTCCAATTGTATCCCTTCATTTTCTCACTTGGTCCAGCAGATGTTTGGTCCAGTCCTATTCCTTATTCTTGATGTTCACCTGTGCCCTGTAAGCCCATGTGTCTGTCCTCTGTCAGTAAGCTCAAGACTGTCACCTTTATGTCTTTTAGGTAACGCATCCATTTGAGCTTGTTGGCATGGACCTGATAGGGAAGCTGACTCCGACTACAGAAGGATACAGTTGCATCGGTGTAACGATCGATTACCTGACCAAATGGGCACAAGCTTACCCTCTTAGAAAGACCACAAAATCAAATTTCAAGGTGGGTGACAAAGTGTGACGGTTGAATGTGAGAAGCCAGCAGCGAAAGGGCGGAAAGTTGGAGCCTGACTTCTTGGGGCCTTTCACAGTCATAGCTCTACAGGACAAGAGTGCTGATCTGGAACGTGAGGGAGGTCGTGTTTTTTTATAAAAATCAACACCGATCACCTGAAAATACACAATGAGGAAAAGGAAAGAATACCACATAAGATCCTCAACTCCACAGGGGTAACCTCAATCACTGCCTCCATAGAGGGTTTTCACGACGCGTCATCAGAGCATCATCAGACCCGAAGTCGCCATGTTGGAGGTACTCCGCATCACAACAAAGCACAGGCACTGAAGTAGATCCCGAACGGCGTCAAGGAAAATGGTTAATTATTGCCGTGTTTTAGGTTGTACCAATAGGTCAGACCGAGAAAAACATTTGGAATATTATCGACTTCCAAAAGTTATTAAAAACCAGGGAGAGGAATGCCAGAAGTTATCAGAGGAAAGGAGGCGCTTGTGGTTGGCAAAGCTCAACCAGGATCTACGAGGAAAAATCTGTCTTGTTCGGTCTTTGAAATGAAAAAAAAAACAACTATTGAGAGTCACTTGGCTACACCTTGAGTATCACAATGATATCATACAGTTAAGGTTAGGTTGATTAAAGATGTTATTGCATTACTTACTTTGGCCTTCACAACACATTGGTCGTTAATGACTTGGTACTGCGTCTCCCTCATCCATCCACACACCATCTGGTTACAGAGCATATGAGCGGAGTGGAGCGGTGAGAATCTCAGCTCATCGCTCATGGAACTGTTCACCCCTCCGCTCCCCCGCTCAAAGCTACATCAGGCTGCTCCGCTCATTATCGCTCAGCGCTCAATGCAGTTTGCTTCGCGCTCCACTCAAATCGCCCCCCGCTCGCTCCAAAAAAGGAAAACATCTACATGTATATCATGTATATCACAAACGTTTTCTCTTGTTGCTGCTGCTCCTCCTCTCGCTCTATCAAATACAAATTCACGGACGACACAAATGAAATAAAACGAATTATTAGGCCTACTTGAATGACATAACGAATTTGTTTGAATATTACGCTATATTTAATTTACACTTTGTTACAAGTTACCTTATTCAATTTGCTAACCTTTGGCTTTCTTCCCAGCGTGTTCACGTAGCACACTTTCATGCTTTCGGGAGATGTGCCTTTTTAGATTCCAAAAGGAATCTTTACTTACTGAAACGATGTCTCCACATTCGTTTTCTTGTACCACATTATCACTGTTAGTTAGTTTTTTAATAGTACACCTGTATGATTTCTCGTTTTCTTTTTTGAAGTACTTTTTGAACTCCATTATTGAGCCGAGTTTTGAATGAAAATAGTCTGTTGATGACAGTGCAAGACAGATGGATTCTGGTTCAGGCTTGACTGAGCATGCTTCAGACTCGTGGTGTGAGCGGAGCAAAATTGGAGCGGGAAATAGAGCGACGCTCCGTCCTTTTAAAAATGCCGCTCTGCGCTCTGTCTAAGACCCGCCCGCTCGCGCTTCCCGCTTCCCGCTCGCGCTTCCCGCTCGCGCTTCCCGCTCGCGCTTCCCGCTCCACTCCGCTCACATGCTCTGTCTGATTATAAGCCTCCAAACTTTTGTAGGATTTAAGGTATTCTGCTGTGTATGGGCTCGGCGAAAAAAACAGGTAGTTGACTATATCGGGATATGCAACTGAAGGAAGAATCACCGGGTCGCCATGGATCCAAGAAGAGGGAGCCAACTTGTAGGGATCTGCACCGCCAGTAAACTGTAATTTCTCAAAATATCGCGCCTTTTTCTGTGGTCCAAGTCCTTCCATGCCTTTGCATCTTGGACGCGTTTTGATGAGCTTTTCTAATGTTTAGACATAAAGTATTAAAGTATCCAAAGTGCACAATACTCCATTACTCCATTCAGTTGTTTACACCGAGTGCCTCCAATATGGCCGCGCATCCAGGTTACCGCCCAGAACGTGACGTCGGTGAAAACCATAGGTGAAAACCCTCTATCGCTGCCTCTGCCTCCACCCCTGCTTCAACCTCCACCTCTGACTTCACATCCATCCCTGCCTCCACTCCCACCCCTGCTTCAGTCTCTACTCCTACCTCAACCTATGCCTCTGTAGTAGGTCGAAAAGGCTACATGTTTAGTTTTTATTTAAACAGACCCTCTCCCCCCCCTTAGCTCTGCTCATGCGCAGCTCAGAAATAAACGAGCTTTGCCGTGAGCAACAAGGTAACGTCCATTCTCTCTATTGATTCACAGGTAGGCCTACTGCAAAACTCACTTTTTCATATTTAGCTTGTATCAGCATATTATTTAAATGTTATAGTTATTGTTGTGTGACGTTGTGAGCGGATTTTGAGGTGTTTGTGTTAAGAGTAAAAAGCTTAACTTTGAAGTTAGTTGTCCCGACCAGTGTCGGCATGCTGAGTAGTTCTTCTTATGAACTTCGGTTTTACAGTGTAGTTTTTCACAGTAGTTTGTAAGTGTTAGTTATTGATATTAGCATCCTGTAACATAAGAGAACGTGTTCTAAATTTTGTTCATTAGCCAGCCAGCAGTGAGGAAATGGTGATGAGAAATACTGTTTTAAGCTAGTTTTACATTCCCGGTCATTCAGTAACATGTCAACGCCATATTGTCAAGCGCTAATATTAAGTGCACGTGTATGAGAGAACATGATGTGTAAGAATGTTGTATGTATGAGTGTGTATTATGCTACGGTTAAATTTGTGTTAGCAGAATAGCATTGGTTATATATAACCAATGCTATTTTGCTCGGACACCTACAGTCTTTCAGAGTCCAGTGAATGTGAAGTGAAGTTATATTATTTTGGTACCTTTTTAGTATTTTAAATTAAGCCAAGTCTTGTATGCGTAGTATGTGTTAAATCATTTGCATTTATGTGCATATATTTTCCATCAGACAGTTTCATATTATTTATCATCAGTTTGGTTACACCATTTATTTCATCTTTAAACGTTTTATTATCATTCTAACATGCACTTTTATCAGAGAGCTAATAGACACAATATGAATGTATGAGAACCGTATGCACAGCTCAGAAATAAACAAGCTTTGCCGTGAGCAACACGCTAACGTCCGTGCTCTCTATTGATTCACAGATTCAGTTTCCAATTTAATTAGGCTACGCAGTGCTTCCTAGCCTGTGTAACCATTGCTGCCGGTCCCCCTAGGTCTGGTCAGGGCCGGATTAACAATTACCGGTGCCCTGGGCACATTTTTAACTTGTTTTAGAACATAAAATTACCTCTCACCCTCACAATTAGAGACAGGCAGTGTTAAGAACATTTTGAGTGCAACATATACATTCAGAAATGTTGTCTTAAGGCCATTCGTTTCCAGAATTTGCAACAACTGAGCAGGGGAAGTGTCACTCAAGACAAAGTAAATGAACTGCATTAGTTCGTCTGCTAAGGACGCAGATAGCCCCCAATTTCCACCGGCTGCAGAACGTCTGCGGATCCGCTCCGGAACGGCGGTGGAATCAATAGTCAATGTGTGTATTTCCACTGACTGCAGAACGGCTGCGTTCCGACTGCGTCCCAGCTCTGGCGATCTGCAGCCCTCCGGAGCAGATACGCAGAGCTTCTATTTTTGCCAGACGCCGGAGAGCTCCGCAGCAATTCAGCACAGGGCAGATAGTGCGGGACAGGAAGTCGAGCACAGAAACAAAATAAAATACACCGTGCTCACGGTAGACCATATTTCCCTGCACTACACCTTGAAAAAACAGCACAGAGTTGTTTCCTCTCTACTCCTCTGGATGGAAACTAACAAAATGTTGTTGGTTTTGTGGTTCTTGTAATATTTTGAGAAAAAAGAAAGTTATAGCCTAGCCTTACAAGAATAAAATCCACCTGCCATATAGTCTGTTGTGCATTACGTTATTGCTCTGCTGATATGGTAGCATCTGAGTCTGACAGACACAGACATCCCCGTTTGGGTCTCTGGTCTCTGAATGAGAGAAATTAACTGAAGCTGCTACTGACCAGCCGGGCAGCTCATCTTTATTTTTACAGACAGAGCGGACACAAAGTGACGCACGGGTCTGCTCCAAAGCTCCGTGTGTTTGAGCCTGAACCATATAGACTGTTAACGTCACGTCACAGGAACGCAGGAACTTAAACTTTGTGTTGCCTATAACAACTAGGCTAATGACAAACGGGGCTACAATTAAAACATTTGGGGCTGAAGCCCTGCAAAAATGACCTGGCGATGCCGATGGTAATATTGGTGCACATAACTATTTAGGCTGACCAGCATTGCCCTCCAGCGGCGTGCAGTTGTATTTTGGCAGGCAGTCTGTTTTCGGCACAACACCGGCGATCTCGGCCGATTTTATTCATTTTTATATTAATTGTTATTTGAGCTAGCGCCAAGGTGAAAGGCTGTGAAACTAGAGATTTAAAGAATCCAGTGGTACCAACCATGTCATGCCAGCTTGCTGGAATAATGGTCCATTCTAAATGTTGTCAAGGGAAAAACTGGCTGGCCATTTTCAAACGGGTCCCTTGACCTCTGACCTTAAGATATCTGAATGAAATGGGTTATATGGGTACCCCCAAGTCTCCCCCTTACGGACATGCCTACTTTATGGTAATCTAATGCAGTTTAGGGCAACAAATATTTTCCCCTTCTCTAAGATGGTGTATTTGAATATTTCTGCATACTGGGATCCCTAAACAGTCCTGGAATTGCATTCATTGGGCATGGCTGGAAAAGCTGAGACTCTTGTGGATTTAATGAGCCCAATTTTATTCATGAATCTGAATGATAATGTTAGTCCCCATAGTAGCCATTTCATTGTAGTAAGTGAGAGCATTTATTGAAACTTGGCCTTACTGTGACCTTTTAGGACCTCTAGGATAATCACAGCCTCATTAAACTTCACAACCACAAACTAGAGACCTAGGGCATTCAGTGGATGTATGGCTTTCCTAATTAGTTTTTATGTATTTTCAGATAGCAAAAAAGTACAGATTTGATGGCAATTCAAGTGATATGGAGCACTTAGGGGAAGCTGATGATGAGGAATAGACTCCTAATGTATGTCTAGTTTAAAAAAATGTTTTAATCAAATAATTGCCATAAATGACTGGCGTATCAAATATGATGGATACAATATATCATATAGGCTATGCAAAATGTGTTTTTGAAATATGTTTTTATTTTGACAAAAGGTCCAAAAAATACTTCAATTTAATAAAGAATCTGGCCATTATTTGATAGTTCATGCTTTACAGGCTAACCTCAGTGCAGTGATATGATATGCAGCGATTGTGCATTTTATTTCCCAACAGATGGCACTGATGAGAACCTTCCAGTACTTGATACTCAAGACTGACAACTTGGGCTAGAATGTTCTCCAGCTCTGCCCAGCTATTGTAACCTCCAGTCACACCAAGACTGAGTCATGGAGGATCAGGATTGGTCTATTTTAGGGACTGTGCAGTTATCAACACCATCTACTTCTGCTGTGATATACTCTAACCATATGAGATTATAATTGTTTAAATAAGAACTGAGCAAAAGAACCAAGAATAATGATTAAAATAAATATATTGAGAGTGAATCAAAAATAATTGGAAACAAATAAATGACCTCAAAAGCAAAACATACATTGAAACTTAGTGTCCCATTTGATAACATGGTTGCAGCAAAAAGAGCCACAGCTACTTCTTGACACGGCCTCTCTTTGCTGTCCATCTGTATATGTATACTTGTATAATTGTTGTAATGGCTACACATCTACTATTTTATACAGAGAGGGGGAAGATAAATACAGTTACACCCCTGTTGGACTTTCTGGCCAACAAGCTCCAACAGTAGCAGGGTCCAACTCTGGTCCAACTGCAGAAGAGAAAGACAATAAGATCCCCTCGTGTCACTTCCTTTAGGGTCCCCAGAGGTGAGAAGCCTAATTTTCTTTTCTTCCACAAAAGAATCAAAGCACAAAGCCTATACTTCTCCTGTTAATTCAACTCCTTCCCGCTCACAGTGAAAGGGAAACGATACTGTAACTTCTGTGTAAAAATATTCTGAGTGAAATAAAAACCCAAGAAAGCCACACACAGGGAAATGTTTAAGTATTACTGTGCAGATATAACTTTCTCTCCAGTCTTTTCTTAAGACGTTTGTAACTAACAGTATTTAACCACTAGCAAAGTACGGAAAACTAGTCAGCTAATGTGTTACTAGGTCTATGTCTATCCTGAGCAGGAAGGAGTTCAACCATACATTTTTAATGACTTTATTTTATGCATTTGTTTTAAAGGCAGAATGAGTTTAGGCACACAGTTCAGAGGTTATGGTATATTAGAATCTGTTTCACATGGTTCCAACAAGCTAATATCATCTGCATTTTATGTAACAACCTAGGTGTATTTTTGTAGGTAATTTAGCATAGTATTAATTTCAAACCTAAAACACAAGAAGAAAAAACATTAAGTTATTTTTCTACTCTTAGTATTTACATTAAATTCTTTCGACTGCTTGTGGAATTGACGTATCTCACTTGTGGGGGCCCTACTGCACTCTCTTCCCATTGGGTTGCAGACTTGGGGTCCCCACATAGACAGGGTCGCCATTAGGGCTGCCACCTCTTAGTCGCTTAGTCGACTAATCGGTCGTTTTGGTCTTAGTCGACTAAGATTTCTTTAGTTGATGAGTCATTTTTTATGCTTATTCATGCTTAATTACTCATTTCCAAGAAACTTATGGGCACATTTCTGGTAACCACAAGATTTAAAGTGGTACTTTTGCAGGATTAATTGTGGAGAAACTCAGTTTTACAGATGGTTAATTAACTACATTTATATTGGGCTTTTCTAGTCTTAACCACCTCTCAAAGAGCACAGCTCTGTCGATTACATCAACTAATCGATTAATCGACAAAATCATAAGTGTTAGTCGACTAAGAATTTCTTTAGTCGAGGACAGCCCTAGTCGCCATACGTGAGGACCTCAGCTTTGTGTCAGACTTGTAACTGAAAACTGGAGCAAACAAAGAAGCAAAAGCAAAAATGTTGTATTGAAATGGGGAACTCTTGTATGTTGTGTGTGTGTTCATTTTCATCCATGTCACAAACTGTTATTCCACTGTGTATTTATAGCATGGCCCTTTGAATGTATATCACATCATTGCATATAAAGAGCCATGTTACAAATAGCATGTTAGTCTTATCTAAGTCTGGCTTGTATGTGTACAGCAGGCCTGGTTGACTCCCAGAATTGGGGGGGGGTTTACACACAGCAGGAGGTTTAACAGTGCAGCTGGGAGGGCCTATCTTTTGGATTCCATTCCAGTGCTACGTCTGCCATAAATAGATATTCGAGTTCCTTCCATAAACTTGTTGGGGGTGTGAGCTGGAAGGGGCTTGAGTCAGAAGGGAGGGCTCTGTTGACAGGGGTGGTGGTGTCCGTGTGTATAAAAGCTCACAGCTGAGAGGCAGACAGCACGTTTGGAAAAAGATTTTAGCGAGGCCAAAGGGCTCTTCACTTGCAGCCAGCAGCTCCACTCCTCCGCCGCCTAAACACAGCAGCCATGACTGAGAGACGTATTCCTTTCACCCTGCTCCGCACCCCGAGCTGGGACCCATTCCGTGACTGGCACCATCGCATCTTTGACCAGGCCTTCGGCATGCCAGCCCAGCCCGAGGACTTCACCACATTCCCCAGCACTCACTGGCCGGGGTACATGCGGCCCTCCATGATGACACCGGACATGAGCCTTATGGGCCAAATGAGCCCCATGATGCCCCACGCTCCCCTGATGTACCCAGCCCCCATGATGGCCCAGCAGGCCCGTGCCCTGTCCCGCCAGATGAGCAGCGGCGTGTCGGAGATCAAGCAGACCCAAGACAGCTGGAAGGTGTCCTTGGATGTCAACCACTTCTCACCTGAAGAGCTGGTGGTGAAGACCAAGGATGGTGTGGTGGAAATCACTGGTGAGCACTCATTTCTCCTTCACTCATCCCCTGTTTGTACTGTACTGTTACCTAGTGCATGATGATTCAAGGAGTGCAGTATTTTCCTAACTTCATAGACTAAAAACCTGAGGTGCTGAAGGTAATATCCTGTCAGGAAGAGCCAGCCTTTGATTGGACCAACAGCAAAGTAATAACATCTAATGTGCTTATATATAGGACAGATGCATAGATAACAGAATGTCTCACTTGGTGTACTTAGGTTTGTCTATTCCCTGCATAATAGAAATTGCTACACTGGGGGAAAAAAAGACACAAGATAAAAATGCAGGAAACATTTTTGCTCAGTCAAGCACAGGGCAGATGCATAGCTGCATAGTTACATAATATCCTGAGACGATATACTGGGTTCCAGCATACTGGAGGGCGGGGGCTTTTGGCTGCACGCCTGCTAGATGCAAAACAACACACAATTCAACATGTGGGTGTTGACTTTTGCAGCAGCTCTCAAATGAACACAGTGCAGAAGCTGTTTTCTTAAATAGCTGGTTTCACTTCTGGCCATGAAATGTTTTCATTGTCTGTCCATGCTTGTGAAGGACCAAAGCAAAAGGTGCAAACCTGAAGAAGTGTGTGTGGAATGGATCATATAAAAGCTTAGCCCTTTGAGGCCTTAAGCTCCCCTTTTCCTTTGAGTCTCAGCCTCTCTGTCTGCCATTTCACAAAGAATCATGCTCTTAGAGTAGGGGATTCAGCCGTGACTCACCCAGTGTGTCTGCTACTTTAAAAGGACTGCTGGATCAGTTCCAGGGTCCCGGGCCGGGCTATAACCTATATCTCCCTGCTGGGAGACTGTGCATAGTCAGGAACAGATAAACAAAGCACGGGATCAAGTCCAAGTGGAATTTCCCACCTCATGTTTCTCATGTCACCAAAGTACAAGATGACATGTTTAAAGATGATGTCGTCGGCTTCAGTGTAGAGTTTTTATTCGATGCATACTCAGAACTAATGCCACTTCATGTGGTAGTTGACAAAGTGCAAACCACTTCCAGCCACACTCACACCAGCAGTGTCTTCCTGTTGAAAAGAGGACAGCTCCCTGAGGAAAGCAACCTTCATTAGTCCGTTGTCAAAGCAAACATATTACTGTATCTAGAGATGGAATGGAGGGCAATGTTTCACCATCACAGCCAGGCATCATGAGACTGACAGAACCTGATGAATAAAGATTGGTGAGGATCTTCTGTGGCTGGTATGGCTGTGGCTACGTGGGGAGCAGCTGCACAGGATAAAAATACCACCACAAAGCCTCCACAAGCACAAAATAGCACCGTCATTGTGCTTTTAGCATGCATGACAAATACACATACAGTATAGTACTAGATAAATAAACATGTCATGATGTCTTGAGAAATACACTTATTCACTTTCTTGGCCACAGTGTGATGAGAATAATGATACCACTCGTGCAGTAAAAGCTAACACCAGGAGACAGTTGTATATACCCCCCCCAAGACACAAAATAATAATGGATATAAAGCTAGAGCCAGAAGCTTAGCTTAGCATAAAGGCTGGAGACTGAAAAAAACAGCCAACTTGGTTCTGTCCAAATCTAACAAAATCTGCCTATAGTACCAGCACCTCTATGTGAATCAATCTTCTCAACTAACTCTAGGCACATAAGTGAATACTGGCGTTGTGTAAAAGTCCGTTCCCCTGTCAATATGTGTTTCCCCTTACCTAAATCTAAACCAAACCGAATCCATCACACCACCCAATTAATAATTAAATTTCTGCTATGCCTAACCCAAGCCCTAACCTCAACTATGGAGGGCCGGAGCTACGGAAAAACACCATTAGTGAAGGAAACACTATTCCAAGTGGTAACAGACTTGGACCTGTTAAAATATGACCTTAAATGTAGAACTATTCTTCTAAGTATCTGCATTTTGACTTTGTAACTGACATGCAGTATATAAAAACCTTGGAGTTTGGTAGATCAAATATGAAATAAGAAAAACATGCTATAGCAGCAACAACACAGATGTAATTTATTTAAAAAAATCATGGAAGCATTCCATTTAGGTGTACCAATTCCAGGGTCCTGGTATTGTGCATGTTGACTCAATGGAATGGTTTTTGTGACATACTTAAACTGAGTCATAATCAATATTAGTTACACCTGTGCTTTTACTGCTATGAGAAGACCAAGCGAGACAGAGGAAGTTTAGGCGATAGATTATAGTTAATATTCATTTTACAAAGACATGCGAGATGTCTCCTTGCAGAATTGGTGCACCACAATACATTCTTTTAGTTCTAACTCTTAAAAGTGAATGTATATCTTTCAGATGAGTGCCACATTTAGGTAAAAGTATTTTGTCTGTGTCCTTATAGGCAAACATGAGGAAAGGAAGGACGAGCACGGTTTTGTGTCCAGAAACTTCACCAGGAAATACACGTAAGTAGCTGAATGTTTTAAAGTTCATTATCAGAGAATAAGCTTGTGGAATACAATTTCACCAAAATTAGTTTTGATCTTGATCACGTTTTACACGTTTGTAGGCCAGTTGATTAAAGGAAACCACTGGCCATGCAATATGTCGACATCTCACTGCAAAACTACCAGATTTCTCATTAAAAATGGGTTTGTTGTGGCTGCTTGATGGTGGCTTTG